>NC_056732.1:1847992686-1848228978 GCF_019279795.1 Protopterus annectens | reverse complement strand
ACACCCCATTCCTCCCAGCAGCAACTAGATTAAAAAACTTCTCCAAAGCAGATTATAACCTCTTACGGAGGGTATAAATAGTTGCACTGCACCTACCCCCTCAGATGGAACTGACAAATATGCCGAGTCCTACACCAATGCTTTATACAAACACCTGTATAATTGCATTGATTCAGCTGTACCTGATATGACCAAAATAAGCTCTTCAAGGACAGGCAAACCTGCCTGATGTACAACTGGACAACAAAGGCTTTACAATAAGAGGAACAAATTGTTGTCTAAGAGTAAGGGGGAGTAAGACTTAAACTGGAAAAAATCCATCCTCAGTTTAAACAAGCAAATAAGATGTCTTCCAAAGCAAACTACGCATCCAAATTAGCTTCCTCAACTAAAGACAACCATAAGGTGTTCTTTAGTTACATCCGTAACCCAAAAGGAAAGGCCGAGATTTGTGTCAAACTGCTAGTTAATGATACCACATATAGTGAGCCTGTGGACATAGCTGACCAGTTAGCTGACAGATTCTGTGAAAACATCACTTCCCTGTTCCTGACACATGTACCCCAAGACATCCCTACCCCCTACCTTGAATCTCTAAAGAGCTAGTCATAAATGCCCTCTCTTAAGGCCAAAAACGCAGCATCTGTGGGACCTGATTACATCACAGGCTGCATCCTATATGGGGTCCAACAAGAATTAGCAACAACATTAAGTCTAAGCACCGGCTTCATTCCAGCTGAATAAAAAACAACCACCATTATCCCCTTACACAAAGGTGGTGCTTTCACTGACTCCAGGAAGTACAGACCTATTAGCCTGACTAGCCTTATCTGCAAATCCATGGAGCAAATCATCATGGACCTTATCAACAAAGATATAGGTGATCTCCGAACACTTAACCCTACTCAGTTTGGATTTGCCAAAAGGAGATCATGCCTGTTAAAACTGGTGGACTTCTTTGAGACAGTCAGAACAGCCCTGGACGAGGGGAAATCTCTGCATAGAGCCTGCCTAGACTTAGCCAAAGCTTTTGACACTATCCCCACTCAAGCATCATTGACACACTCACCCAGCTAGGTATAGTGAGGGAAAGGAAGGGGAGAAATCGAATACAATCATGGAAGTATCAAATAGAGAAAACTATAAAGCAATTAAGATGAGTAGTGTCACTGTTAGAAGAGTATAAAAGAGGGAACAGATCAACAGAAATAGTTAGAAAGATAGACGTGATGAGAGTAATGTACAGTATTACAACAGATCAGGATCTATTGTGCACTTTCACAAATAAACTAAAAATCTCAGCATAATACTAATTTCATGAATTTTAATTGTACTTTGACTTAGGAATGGGGTCCATTCCTGTCATGGTATTAGAAACCCAAATGATTTGGAGAAATTAAACAGAACTAGGTATCAACCCTGATATCATTAGGTGGGTCGCTAAATGGCTTACTGATAGAACCCATATAGTCAAAATAGGGGAATCCACCTCCAACAGCAGACCCATAACCAGTGGTGTTCCACAGGGATCAGTCCTGGGACCTCTAGTGTTTGGAATCTATTTCTCTGAAGTACAAGCAAAAACTAAAGGTCTGTGACTGACAAAGTTTGCTGATGACTGCAAACTGGGAGTGATCCTAGAATCACCAAATTATGTCAACATCCTACAAAACTGTTGCCAAAGTCATAAACTCATTGCAAAAAATGTATTATTATCCCTTTTGGTAAGGGCGATGTTCCTGCTAACTACCACATCAATAGCAACACCGTAAGTATACACTCAGTGGTGCGAGACCTGGGCAAACAGGTTGACAGCAACCTTACCTTTGATCACTATGTATCCACAGTGGTAAGAAGGGCATTCTATATTGCTCATCTCATCAGTAAGGGCACTGCCTCCCAAAAAAAAAAAAAAAAAGCTATAACCTCCCTGTACTTTTTCCTCATCAGGCTACAATGCCCCTTTTGGTATGCACCTTTCCAAGCACCTGCAGCAACTGGAGAGATCACAAAGATTCCTCAATATGAAAATTCAAGGTCTTCAGCATCTGTCCTATGTGGATAATCAGAAATTACTGTCACTTTATTCATTTACAAAAAAAAAAAAAAAAATGTTTTCTCTCATGATTGCCATGTTGCTATGTAAACAGCTGTATTGTCTGAAAAGTGTACTGTATCTGTAGTTGCAACTATCTGTTTTTAAGTGGAGCTTTTCTCCCCGGGCCTCTACAGAAAATGGACATATATCCAGTTAGACTAGCTCAGTCAACAAATGTAAAATAAAATAAATAAATTTCATACAAACTATTCAGAGGCAATCTCTGCCTTGCATGTAAGGCAATCTCTGACCTTACTTTATTGGAAATGCTGTATATCCACAAGTCAAATGGCACACAGGTTACTCATTCTAAAGACCTTAACCTCGTGTTTGACATTAATACAACCTGTTGGATGGACAGATTTGCCTCCCAGAGGTTACCATACCTGTGGAACAGACTCCCACTTCATGTCAAACAGAGCACCTCATTGGCCCTCTTTAAATGCAATCTGGACGATTAGATGGGCAAACGTAAATTCACCCCAAGGGTTCCACCTGTGTCCTTGGAGAGCAGCAATAGGTGCCAATCATGGAAACAAGGTTAGAACCTGGCTAGGCTTATAAGGGCCCTAGGTCATTAGCCTAGTAACTCTCTACGATCCTATGAGTGGAAAACCTGAAAAAAACTGTGAAACTTGAGAGTCTGCAGATAAAATGTCATTAAATGGTCTGCACTGAGTCTTACAAAGGTTCTTCTACTGATCTGTTACACATTTTCTGAAAGAAGCTTGCAAAGTATTAACAAATTATGGAGATAAAAAGCCTTTTTACAATGAGGACTTTTGTAAGTTTCAGTTGCTTTACAAATTACTCCCCCCATCTCCCCTCCTTCAATGGCCAGAGTTTCATATTTACATTTTACAGGGTTTGATTTAGCCTTCTGTGCCACTGAAACTGCTCCCTCATATGGCTCTTTACTCTTGGCTTTTCTGTAGCCCTTTCCCAGGAATTAGCTGTAAAAAACTTCATGTGTCAGTCCAGAGTTTAGGCAAACTAACCAATTCTTAATGTGCACAGTAAAATATACAATGCAAAATGCATTCTGGCAGCTCAGTGGTTATCTTTGTGTAGAAATAAGCCTTGAAATTTGGTTTCTATATTCTGGAGCTGAAATTGCTTCCCTGCCTGTACCGATTATAAAGGTAGTTACTGAGAAGGGTGGTTTAATACATGAGGCTGGCAAATTCTTTTTCAGCTGCTAGTTCTGGGATTACTGCAGATGTTTTCATTAATGCGAGATGTCAGTAACACTAGTTTAGGTGTTCCTTGTGTATACTGAGAGTGTTCATTTGAATTTTGAGTAACTATTTTGTCTTTCCATTTAATAAGTATGCATTAATGTTAAAAGGACCACTATATTCAAAAGATGAAAAACATATTTTTTGTCTTTTCATGAATTACTACACTTCAAGTATGCATTTCTAATTTTATCTTTGTATCCCTGAATGTCCTCATGGGGTCATACAGCGTAATGAGATTTTTTTTCCTTTGGAAAGCTAAACTACACTTCCATTCACTTAGAAGCAACTATCCCACCTGACACCCCCATTCCTCCCAGCAGCAACTAGATTAAAACACTTCTCCAAAGCAGATTATAACCTGTTACGGAAGGTATAAATAGCTGCAATGCACCCCCCCCCCCCTCAGATGGAAGTGACAAATATGCTGAGTTCTACACCAATGCTTCATACAAACACCTGTATAATTGCATTGATTCAGCTGTACCTGATAGGACCAAAATAAGCTCTTCAAGGACAGGCAATCCTGCCTGATGTACAACTGGACAACAAAGGCTTTACAATAAGAGGAACAAATTGTTGTCCAAGAGAAAGGGGAGTAAGCCTTAAACTGGAAACAATCCATCCTCAGTTTAAACAAGCAAATAAGATGTCTTCCAAAGCAAACTATGCATCCAAATTAGCTTCCTCAACTAAAGACAACCATAAGGCATTCTTTAGTTACTTCCGTAACCCAAAAGGAAAGGCCGAGTTTTGTGTCAAACTGCTAGTTAATGATGCCACATATAGTGAGCCTGTGGACATAGCTAACCAGTTAGCTGACAGGTTCTGTGAAAACATCACTTCCCTGTTCCTGACACATGTACCCCAAGACATCCCTACCCCCTACCTTGAATCTCTAAAGAGCTGGTCATAAATGCCCTCTCTTAAGGCCAAAAACGCAGCATCTATGGGACCTGATTACATCACAGGCTGCATCCTATATGGGGTCCAACAAGAATTAGCAACAACATTAAGTCTAAGCACCGGCTTCATTCCAGCTGAATAAAAAACAACCACCATTATCCCCTTACACAAAGGTGGTGCTTCCACTGACTCCAGGAAGTACAGACCTATTAGCCTGACTAGCCTTATCTGCAAATCCATGGAGCAAATCATCATGGACCTTATCAACAAAGATATAGGTGATCTCCGAACACATAACCCTACTCAGTTTGGATTTGTCAAAAGGAGATCATGCCTGTTAAAACTGGTGGACTTCTTTGAGACAGTCAGAACAGCCCTGGACGAGGGGAAATCTGTGCATAGAGCCTATCTAGACTTAGCCAAGGCTTTTGACACTATCCCCACTCAAGCATCATTGACACACTCACCCAGCTAGGTATAGTGAGGGAAAGGAAGGGGAGAAATCGAATACAATCATGGAAGTATCAAATAGAGAAAACTATAAAGCAATTAAGATGAGAAGTGTCACTGTTAGAAGAGTATAAAAGAGGGAACAGATCAACAAAAATAGTTAGAAAGATAGACGTGATAAGAGTAATGCTCAGTATTACAACAGATCAGGATCTATTGTGCACTTTCACAAATAAACTAAAAATCTCAGCACAATACTAATTTCATGAATTTTAATTGTACTTTGACTTAGGAATGGGGTCCATTCCTGTCATGGTATTAGAAACCCAAATGATTTGGAGAAATTAAACAGAACTAGGTATCAACCCTGATATCATTAGGTGGGTCGCTAAATGGCTTACTGATAGAACCCATATAGTCAAAATAGGGGAATCCACTTCCAACAGCAGACCCATAACCAGTGGTGTTCCACAGGGATCAGTCCTGGGACCTCTAGTGTTTGGAATCTATTTCTCTGAAGTACAAGCAAAAACTAAAGGTCTGTGACTGACAAAGTTTGCTGATGACTGCAAACTGGGAGTGATCCTAGAATCTACAAATGATGTCAACATCCTACAAAACAGTGTTAAACAAATGACTGTTGCCAAAGTCATGGCCATAAACACATTGCAAAAAATGTATTATTATCCCTTTTGGTAAGGGCGATGTTCCTGCTAACTACCACATCAGTAGCAACACCGTAAGTATACACTCAGTGGTGAGAGACCTGGGCAAACAGGTTGACAGCAACCTTACCTTTGATCACTATGTATCCACAGTGGTAAGAAGGGCATTCTATATTGCTCATCTCATCAGTAAGGGCACTGCCTCCCAAAAAAAAAAAAAAAGCTATAACCTCCCTGTACTTTTTCCTCATCAGGCTACAATGCCCCTTTTGGTATGCACCTTTCCAAGCACCTGCAGCAACTGCAGAGATCACAAAGATTCCTCACAAGGAAAATTCAAGGTCTTCAGCATCTGTCCTATGTGGATCATCAGAAATCACTGTCACTTTATTCATTTACAAAAAAAAAAAATGTTTTCTCTCATGATTGCCATGTTGCTATGTAAACAGCTGTATTGTCTGAAAAGTGTACTGTATCTGTAGTTGCAGCTATCTGCTTTTAAGTGGAGCTTTTCTCCCCGGGCCTCTACTGAAAATTGACATATATCCAGTTAGACTAGCTCAGTCAACAAATGTAAAATAAAATAAATACATTTCATACAAACTATTCAGAGGCAATCTCTGCCTTGCATGTAAGACAATCTCTGACCTTACTTTATTGGAAATGCTGTATATCCACAAGTCAAACGGCACACAAGTTACTCACTCTAAAGACCTTAACCTCGTGTTTGACATTAATACAACCTGTTGGATGGACAGATTTGCCTCCCAGAGGTTACCATACCTGTGGAACAGACTCCCACTTCATGTCAAACAGAGCACCTCATTGGCCCTCTTTAAATGCAATCTGGACGATTAGATGGGCAATCGTAAGTTCACCTCAAGGGTTCCACCTGTGTCCTTGGAGAGCAGCAATAGGTGCCAATCATGGAAACAAGGTTAGAACCTGGCTAGGCTTATAAGGGACCTAGGCCACTAGCCTAGTAACTCTGTACGATCCTATGAGTGGAAAACCTGAAAAAAAACTGTGAAACCTGAGAGTCTGCAGATAAAATGTCATTAAATGGTCTGCACTGAGTCTTACAAAGGTTCTTCTACTGATATTTTACACATTTTCTGAAAGAAGCTTGCAAAGTATTAACAAATTATGGAGATAAAAAGCCTTTTTACAATGAGGACTTTTGTAAGTTTCAGTTGCTTTCCAAATTACTCCTCCCATCTCCCCTCCTTCAATGGCCAGAGTTTCATATTTACAGCTTTGATTTAGCCTTTTGTGCCACTGAAACTGCTCCCTCATATGGCTCTTTACTCTTGGCTTTTCTGTAGCCCTTTCCCAGGAATTAGCTGTAAAAAAACTCCATGTGTCAGTCCAGAGTTTAGGCAAACTAACCAATTCTTAATGTGCACAGTAAAATATACAATGCAAAATGCATTCTGGCAGCTCAGTTGGTTATCTTTGTGTAGAAATCCTGCTATAGCATGACTCGAGCTATGTTATTTTATGCAGAGCTTTACATAACAACGGAATGGTTCTTTGTGTTTCTTTTTAACAGTGTCCTCTCAACTATCTGATGGGACCCACAACTTTCCGTTATTATTACTTTATGTTGCTCATTTTAATTGCTGTTACTAACACAAATGCCCCGGGCTAGATAGTGCACACACCCACAAGAGGTTCAGACATTCTGGACCTGATACTCACCAATATGGGAGAGTGCGACCTTCCAACATAACAAAAGCTACTCAGGACAAGCTAAAGGTGTTACTGCTCAACACTAGGGCCTCAACAAGAAACTGCACCTCCCGGCAAGCTCTCCTTACCCTGGAAAATGCTGACATTTGTGCAGTTACTAAAAACATGGTTCAAAGCCATAAAAAGCACTCCAGCAGTGCATGGCTATAATGCCTTTCATACATTTTATTTTATTTATTTTTATTTTATTTTATTTTACATTTGTTGACCGGGCTAGTCCAACTGGATGCATGTCCATTTTCAGTGGAGGCCCGGGGAGAAAAGCTCCAAGGTCATAGTTAGATTAACAAAAACATTGTTATTGTTACACAAGATAATATACTGATTAATACATTTACAATAATAAGCCTATGACAAGTGAGTACAAATAAATACACTGATGCTTACATTCTGACCATTTACTGAACATGAAAGAGCTAAAGGTCGCAATGCATCTATCTACATAAAGGATTAGCACACCTCAAGGCTGGTTAAACAATATGACATGCTTGAGCTACTCCACATCCAACTAACCATGAGAAAAATCCATTTCCATATTCTTGGCAGCTACAGGTCCCCCACTATGAACCAGAAAACCCATACATCATACCTGAAGTTACTAGAATCAATCATCATCCAGTCCAATACTGTATTCATGGGTGATTTTAACTACCCCTCCATTAATTGGGAGGCATACACAACCACTAACATGCAAGTCCAAAGATTTCTTGACTTTGTAAATTCAAATGCCCTGGAGTAGCTAGTCTGCACTCTCACTAAGGAAGCAAATAACCTAGATCTGGTACTCAGAAATATGTCAGAGTGCTGCACCCCCACTAGTAAGATCAGATCACAAAGCAGTCTCCCTTGAAATAAAGGTAAACCTAGTCCCCAACTAACCCCTGAAACTTTAAGAACTTCTCAAAGGTAAATTACATTCTATTAAGGGATGGTATAGCTAGTTTCCAAGCTCCACGAAATCCAGAAAACACAGAAACCTATGCAGAGGCAGGCCCTGTATAACCATGTAAACAACTGCATAAAAACAGCAGTACCAGGTTGAAATAAACCTAGATCAAACTGCAAAAACAAGCCACCCTGGTGGACCCCTAATATTAATAGGCTGTACAACAGAAGAAAGAAAATCCTGTCGAGAAGTAAGAAGAAATGTGCACAAAAGAGAAATAAGTACCTCATTAGCCTAAACAAGTGAATCAGGGTACTAGTCACATCTCTGAAACCAGATTTTGAGGTAAAAATAGCCTCCAAAGCTAAGGATAACCATAAGGCATTTTTCAGTTATGTCCACAATCTTAAGGGCAACACCCAACAATGTGCAGAAGTAGTTGTATAAGGCATTACCTATACTCAGCCAGAAGACTTAGCAAATCTGCTTTCTGACAAATTCATCTCAAATTTCACCTCCCCATCACCCCCAGTTCTCCTGCCAAAAAAACCCTCCACCACTCCACTGCAATTATTACCAAAGAACAGGTTGCCACTGTGCTCTCTAAAGCTAAAAACATGGCTTCAATGTGGCCTGACAGTATACCCGGTTGTTCTTAAACAGCTTAAATCAGGACTTATCAGGCCCATTAGGAGTTTAACCATAACCACTGGACTGGCTTTGTCCCGATAGAGTGGAGAACAGCAACAATCATCCCTCTTCATAAAGGGGGGACCAGCTACTGACCTGGGAAATTACTGACCCATAAGTTTGACTAGTCTTACATGTAAGGCCATGGAAAGAATAATCATGGACCTGATAAACAGTGACACAGGAGACCTCCAAACACTAGATTTAACCAAATTCAGCTTTGTCAAGGGCAGGTCATGCCTACTGAATCTGGTGGATTATTTTGAGAAAGTCACTAAGGCCATGGATGAGAGAAAACAGTACATAACACCTACCTCGACATAGCCAAGGCATTTGACACATTTCCTCACTCAGGTATTATAAATAAACTCACAAAACTGGGTATAAATCCCTATCTTACTAGATGGATAGCCAAGTGACGCAGACAGGACACTTGGTTAAAGTGGGTGAATCCAGATTCAGCAAGAGGCCATTTACTAGTGGTTTGCCACAGGGCTCGGTACTGGACCACTCCTCTTCACAATATATTTTTCTGAGGTCAAAAGCAAATGTGAATGGTCTCTGGGTGACAAAGTTTGTCGATGACTGCAAGCTGGGGCAGTCATTGAATCCTGCAATAATGCAGATATCCATCCGGAGAGTCTAGATCAGGCAAATGATTGGTGTCAGAACCATAGCTTAAAACTAAATGCAAAAAAAATATATATACATTATTATACTCTTTGGGAAGTCAAATACCCCAGCAAATGACAACAACAATAGCACACCCCTTTGAGTGAATTCAGATGTGAGAGATCTTGGTACACAAATAGTAGCCTGAACTTTGACACCATGTGTCCAGAATGGTGAGGAAATCCTTTTATTTGGCACAACTTATAAGTAAAGGTATGGTATCCAATTCCAAGGAAATTATGGTCCCACTGTACTCAGCCTTCATTATAACAATAATTAAGTACAGAGTGCAATTTGACACGCACTCGACAAGGCACTTACAGCAGCTGAAGTTACCTCAGAGGTTTCTCACAAAGAAAATACTGGGTGTAAACAACATGAGCTATGTGGATGGACTAAAATCCCCATCCCTTTACTGTGTCTCCTACTGACTATTAAAGGGTGACCTATGTCTGACCTACAAGGCACTAACAAATGCAGCCCTGATGGAGCTGCTACATATCCACAAGTCAAACAGCAAGAGAGTCACCAGATCTAGGGATCTAAACCTAATCATCATCTCAAACAAAACATGCTGGAGACATATGTGCGTCTCAGAGAATGCCCCTTCTTTGGAACAGGTTTCCTATTCACATTAAGCAGAGGCCTTCCCTGGCCCTCTTCAAACACAGTTTGGATCAATGGATGGGGAATCACAAATTTTCATCTGGGGTAGTGCCTATGTCCCTTATGGGCAGGGGCAATCTGTAAGATACTAAATGCACAGGCACAAATCCATGCCATCCTCCCCCATAGGGGGCATATATTGGGTAAAATAAGGTTATATTGCCTAGGCTTGTAAGGTCCCTTAAGTCATTAGCCTAGCAATCTTCTATGAACCTATGAACTGTTCCAAAGCAAACTACATCCTATTAAGTGATAGTTTATCAAAATTCAATGCCTCTCCCAACCCTGAGTTCACAACAACCTATGTAGATTGTTCGCAGAAACCCTGCACAACCATGTAAATGGCTGTATAGAAGTTGATGTACCTACTAGAAGAAATCTGAAAACAAACTCTAAAAAAATGGTGAAATCCTAACTGTAATGGGGTATTTTAGCCAAGAAAAAAAATCATAGCTTAAACTAGGAAGAGCAGCTCCCATAATGATAGGATATATTCCATAATGATTAAACTAAACAAGAAACTAAAACAACTAATTAAGTACAACAAGGGCCAATCATGATGTCTGGATAGCCTCACAGGCTAAAGAAAACCATAAGGCCTTCTACAGCTATGCCCGAAATCTCAAACGCAGCACACATCAGTGTGCCAAACTGCTGGTCAGTGGTGCCACCTTCACTGAGCAGAAGAAAATTTGCTGACTGACAAATTCAGGTCAAACTTCACCCCCCCCCCACCTCCTTTATGAAATACCTACTAGCACAACCCCCAACTATTAACAGGGAGCAGGTCTTGGTGGTGCTCTTTAAGGTAAAAAACACAGCCACAGTGGGCCCTGACAATATCCTGGGATGCTTTCTAAATAGCTGGAAGATTGTCCTATCAGGACCACAAGAGTCATTTTTCAACTATAGCCACAAACAGGCTTTGTAGCATGAGACTGGATGGCTGCAATGGTTATCCCACTTTACAATGGTAGACCATCAACTGACACCAGAAACTACAGACCTATTAGTCTGACTAGTCTAATATGCAAAGCCATGGAACCAAATTGTCATGGAAATGATCAACAAAGACATAAGTAACCTTCAGACACTATACCCAACTTAACTGGATTTGTCAAGGGAATATCATACCTACTAGCCCAGTGGACTTCATTGACAAGGTAATCAAGGCAATGGATGAGGGGAAAATGGTGCATACCACCTACCTGGACCTGGATGAAGTGTTCAATACAATACTCCAGTCAGGTATAGTTGACAAATTCACCAAACTGGGCATAAACCTGTATGTAACTTGCAGGATTGCCAGCTGACTCGTGGACAGGACCCAGGAAGTGAGGACCGGTGATACCACCTTCACTATGAGACTGGTTACTAGTGGTGTAACTCCGTGCTGGGATTGCTCCTATTTGGCATCTACTTCTCAGAGGTAAAGGCTAATGTAAAGGACCTTTGGCTGACCAAGTTTGCAGATAACTGCAAATTGGGAGCTATCATGGTTTCCCCCATGACACTAACATCTCACAAAAGGGTCTAACACAGACAAATGACCAGTGCCAAAGTCAAAGACTAAAACTCAATGCCAAGAAATACATTATATTATCTTTTGGGAAAACTGCCACCCAAGCTAATTACTTTATCAATAAGACACCCACTAAGAGATGACCCATTAGTCTGGGATCTGGGAACATATGTAGACAGTAATCTGGCCTTTGACTAACATGTGGCTGAAGTAGTAAAAAAGTCATTGTATGTCACCCAACTTATAAGTAAGGGTATGGTATCCATGTCCATGGAAGTGATAGCATCACTTTATTTGGTCCTTATTAGACCCATCGCTGAGTATAATGCCCCGTTTGACATGTACCTGACCAAACCTATGCAACAGTTGGAATGTCCACAAAGGTTCCGTACCAGGAGAATGCAGGGTATGAACACATTGTTCTTTACAGATTGTCTTAAAGCCCTGTCTCTATACTCTGCCTCCTACAGGGTACTGACAGGCAATCTATGCCGGGCATAGAAGGCATCCTCAGATCCAGCTCTGGTGGACCTTGAGGCATCCTCAGATCCAGCTCTGCTGGACCTTGTGCACATCCACAAATGAATAACATCAAAACCGCTAGATCCAAGGATTTAAACTTTGCTTGTGACATAAATAATATATGTGGTGAGACAGATACATGTCTCAGAGGATCCCCATACTCTGGAACAGGATCCCCATCCCTATCCCTATTTAAGCGTAACCTTGACCAATGGATGGCAAATCAGAAATTCACCCGGGTCTATTCCCCCTGTTTCTGATAGAAAGATGCAAACAGTAATGCCCACGTTAGCATACCCCCAACCCATATAACCTCTAGAAACTTCCTAACAACCCCCTAACTAATAAACACACATGACACATAAGGACAACTGGATTTGACTGCACAGCTAGGCTTAAAAGGCCCTGGTGGTCATTAGCCTTGTATATGTCTCTGATCCTGTGAACCTACGAGAAAAGTTTCAAATCAAACATTTTTCAAACAGCAATACTACTGATTTCGCAAGCTTAAAATAAGACTATTTTTATTTATTTTATTTTACATTTGTTTACAGGATAAATTCTGAGTGGGCCACTGGCCCATTTTCAGCAGAGGCCAAGGGAGAAAAGCTCCATTACAAAAAGATTTTTTTAACAAAATTATACATTTTATTATACATACTTACAAGCATAGATGAGGTGATACATAATAGTTATTATAGACATAAATGGTTCACATATAAAAGTAATAGTGGGAAACAGAAATATTAATGAAACAACTGATGACATGAACAACTAGTAATAGTGGAAGAACCACCAGAAGAAATAACCTTAGAGTCTTAAAACTAGAGCAGACAAGCAGAGTCAGAGTGTCAAACAGTCACAGCCCTTAAGGCCAAATAAAATGCCAGACACACTTGTCATTGGTGATTCCATAGTCAGACACACTGACATCCCGCTCACCAGACTGAGTAAGGAGAAGGTCACAGTAAGCTGCCTGACGGGCGCTAGAATCCGCCACATAACGCAAGCACTCAGGTCTCTCAACAGCAGGTACAAGTACGACTCAGTCATTGTCCATGCTGGTGTCAACGACCTGAGATGTACCTCCTTGGACTACATGAAAAGGGACATCGAGGAGCTCTCTGATTATGTAGCCCAGGCAGGTATGACCCTGACCTTGAGCAGTATCCTACCTTCACCTAGAATGATGCCACAATACAGAGAAGATGATCAGCTTTAATAATTGGCTTAAATTCTGGTGTCATTCAAAGGGGATCAATGTCTGTCTGCCTGGGATGACATGCTGGACAAGCCACGCTGCTTAAGAGGCGGCTTGCACCTGTCACCCTGGGCTTCCGGATATTGGCAAAGGCTCTTGCCACCCCATAGTGCCTTTTTAGGCAAGGCTCAAATTCTAAACCTACCACCCTAGAACACAAAAAGGAAAAAAACTAAGGGTAATGCTGCTCAATGCCAGAAGTCTCAACCTCAAGATGCACTTTTCGAGGTCCTTCTCAGTATGGAGAACATCGATGTCTGTGCTGTGACAGAAACCTGGTTCAAGCCTCCTGAGAGCACCCCAGCACTATCAGGTTTTACCTCATATCATGCGTTCGGCCCCAAAATCCGGACAACACCAAGAAAGGAGGGGGGGTGTCCATATTCATAAAGGACACCCACACCTCAAGGTTGGTGGCAACGCGATGCATCGGAGACCATCCAGGTGCAATTAACCATAGGCAAGACTGCTCTGCAATTTGTAGCACGTTACAGGCCACCCTCTCAAACTCAGGAACCTCACATGGCCTTCCTGAAAACATTGGAGGGGATAAATGTATCTCCAAACACCATCATACTAGGTGACTTCAACTACCCTAATATAGACTGGGAACACTACTCAAGCCGAACACTCTAACCCAAAGATTCCTGGAGTTCATAAACTCAAATGCCATGGAACAACTAGTCACCATCCCCACAAGAGGAGAAAACATACTTGATCTCATCATCACGAACATGGGATCAAAATGTTCAACACCGGAAGTATACCCCTCACTGGTGAGATCAGATCATAAACTAATCTCGCTGGAGGTCCTCATCCCGCCCCACCTGAAACAAAAAGACCACAGTGAAAAACTTCTCAAAAGCCAATTTCACACTTCTAAAAACTAGTGTGGTCTCCTTTAAGGCCCCTGAGCCAGTGGTAAACATTACTCAAACCGCTGAATCACTTACAAATGCCTATTACCAGCACCTACAGGACTGCATGGATCAGGCAATCCCAAACAAAACTAAGACTCTCTGTACCAAAGGCAAGTGTCCAGTCTGGTGGACCCCAGCCATAAACAAGCTCTACAACAAAAGGAGGAAGCTACTACAAGATAGAGCAAAATCCTTGAAAGGTAAGACACCTTTGATCATTATAAGTAAAAAACTAAGAGCTCTCATAAAATCATCCAAGGCAAATTTTGAGAGAAAAATCGCCAAGGACTCTAAAGACAATCATAAGGCCTTCTTTAGCTATGTTAGAAACCTAGCAGGAAACACCCAGATATGCTCAGAATTAGTTCAAAATTATGTGAAAATTACTGAACCTACACACATTGCCAACATACTGGCTGACAGGTTCAGTGCAAACTTCTCCCCCCCCCCAAAGGAGAGATATCTATTTCAGAGGATTGTAGCCCCACAAACATCTCCAACGCCCAGGTGAGAACTGCCCTTACCAAGGCAAAAAACACAGCATCCATGGGACAGGATGGTGTCCCTGGCTGTGTGCTTCACGAACTCAACGAGAAATTAAACCCACAGTTAGGACAGCTGTTTAATCTTAGCCTCACCTCAGGATACGTACCCATGGAGTGGTGCACGCGACTGTGGTCCCACTTCATAAGGGCGGTGCCTCCACAGACCCTGGAAATTACCGCCCCATTAGCTTGACAAGCCTTATCTGCAAAGCCATGGAGAGGATCATAATGGTACTCATAAATAAAGACATAGGGAACTTGCAGACTTTGGATCCAACCCAGTTTGGCTTTGTCAAAGGCAGATCCTGCCTCTTAAACTTGGTTGACTTTTTCGAGACAGTCACCAAGGCCATTGATGAGGAAAGGCAGTCCATACAGCCTACCTCGACCTGGCAAAGGCCTTGACACAATACCCCACTCAGGTATCATCGAAAAACTCATCAGCTTGAATGTAAACCCATACATCACAAGATGGGTTGCAAACTGGCTAAGTGACAGAACCCACAGGGTCAGAGTTGCTGGAGCCATGTCAGACTCAAAGCCTGTCACAAGTGGTGTCCCACAGGGCTCAGTCCTGGGTCCACTCTTGTTCGGCATCTACTTTTCTGAAGTACAAGCAAACACAGGAGGGTTATGGCTGACAAAGTTTGCAGATGACTGCAAACTGGGCGCCATAGTCGAAAACACATCTGACACAGATATCCTCCAGAAGGGCCTCACAGAAATGGATAACTGGTGCCAGAGCCATGGCCTGAAGTTAAACACCAAAAAATGCATAGTCATACCCTTTGGGAAAAACAAGGTTACCCCTAGCTACCATATAGGTGGCAATCCACTGATCACAGAAAAAGTCATCAGGGATCTGGGGACCCAGGTTGACAGTAGCCTTTCGTTTGACACTCATGTTGCTAAAGTAGTTAGGAAAACCTTCTATATCGCCCACTTGATCATGAAGGGATTCACATCTAGATCAAGGGAGGTCATCGTCCCCCTGTACTCATCACTCATTAGACCTATGATTGAGTACAATGCCCGTTCGAATGTATCTGACCAGACACCTGCTGCAGCTTGAAAGGCCCCAAAAGTTCCTCACCAAAAGGATAAAGGGTCTCAAAAATATGTCTTATGCTGCCCGACTGAAAGAACTCCAGCTCTATTCAGTCTCGTACCTCTTGCTCAGAGGTGACCTGTGCCTGACATATAAGGCCATGTCAAACCCAGATTTGATGAATATGCTTCACCTCAAAAAATCTAGATCCCTCAGAACCACAAGGGCGGGAGACTTAAACCTTGACACGGTTATAAATAGAACGTGCTGGAGGGACAGATTCATCACCCAGAGACTCCCTATGCTGTGGAACAAAATCCCGGTACATGTGAGGCAGAGCACCTCGGTGGCCTTGTTCAAGAGGAATCTTGACCAATGGATGGGAGATCGCAGAGATATACCCCAGGGATTACTTCAGTGTCACTGCTTGACAGAGGCACAGCAAAATAGTTTTTATTCAAACTAAAGGGGTGGCGAAAGCCACATAACTATGGGCTAGGCTTGTGAATGCCCTTGGGCAGATAGCCTAGTATGAACCTATGAACCTATGAACTACTGCAGTTCAGTATGATTAGACTTGACATCTCATTATAAGAGGTTATTTAAGCAAAAACAATGTCTTGTCATAGACTGGTTAAGAAGTCTTGAAGTTAAGGTGAGAATAGGAAGAAGGGGGGGGGGTAGAATGGATATGGTTTGATAGACTTGGAACAAGAAAGAGAGGCATAGTATGGAAGTGTGAGAGGTGAGCAGATGCTTGTTCAGCCAGGTTTAGTATGTGTGCAGAACCAGTTGTTTATCAAGTGTTCCTTTAGTACTAATTGAAATTTGGAAGTGTTGGTGGTTTTGAGTATTGTTTCGGGTATGGAATTCCAGGACTTCAGTATTTGGTTAGATAGCAGGGAATCTCCATAGCTGTTGTTGGATTTGGTTACTTTTAGTAAGACTTTGTTGGTAGATTTTAGGGATCTGCAGCTGGAGTAGGGCTGAACTAGGTCCTTGAGAGAAGGGAAGTTGTTTGGATGGTGATGTTATGAGTGAAAATTAACTGGTTCAAGGCTAGATGATTAGATAGTTCAAGCCATTTTTGTTGGTGCACTGCAGTGCAATGGTGTGATCTATAAGGCAGCTATGCAGAGAATCTAATTATTTTGTAATAACTGAACACAGATTTATTTAAATAAGTTTTTCTGAGATTTGTGAGTATTGGTGAGACATATAATATAATCCAACACCTTTTAAAAAACATTACGGATTGTCGCAAAAGTACGAGCCAAAATGAGGAGCACTTGAGAGGTGTGTTGATGTGCAATCTAACACTCTTACCCTTCTATTCTCCATTATGACTACCCCACATCAAACATACATGTGCATACTTCATGACACAGCACCTGTGGCAGCAAACACAACTGACAACCTGACAATATACTGGCAAACACAGGACAAACTATGTCTCAACCAAGCAGTGATGAAGTTGCTAGGAACCACAGTAAGCATACCTTTACCCTTAATCTCTCCATTTCACCATACATAACATTCACACCACACTTACAAATGCACACTTCTACTCCCCACACATTTCCATACCAGTGAACCTTGAAGTTTTCCCACCTCTTTGGAAAACAAATGGCTATAGCAGACCAACATTATTGATGGATATCAGCTCAGGACACACATGCACACACACACACACACACACACACACACACACACACACACACACACACACACACACACACACACACACACACACACACACACACACACACACATACACACACTGTATTGGATAAATGTGATGCAATGGCCAATTCTTCACAAAACAATGATGCAGGGTTAATGTGGGCAAAGCTGTTTGGTCAATGTCACTAAATTTGTCTGCAAACCAACTCTTACAACATCTGCCACCCATCTGTCAGTCCAAAACTTTAAAACTTGCTATCCATTAATCTTTGACCAATAGAAATATACAGACTGACACACACAAACATAGGCAGTGTGTGTGTGTGTGTGTGTGTGTGTGTGTGTGTGTGTGTGTGTGTGTGTAAGAATGAACAGTGCAGCTTGGCCCTGCCTCTGCAAAACAGTGCTGTATTGACACATGTTAACTCAGGACACTCCATACTTGTTGCAGTAAGCCCACTGTACTGACATCACTATCCACAATTAGAGTGGCAAGGTGTCAGTACAGCTCTGCTCCATAGTTCTGTTACTCCATATATGTGCCATATGTACACACACACACACACACACACACACACACACACACACACACACACACACACACACACACACACACACACACACACACACACACACACACACACACACACACACACCTACAATATGTGGGATGACCATAAGCCAGTTGCCAGTTCTTTACAATACAGTACTGCATGGCTAATATGGCCAGGGCAAGTGATCATTTCCTTATCCATGACTATAAAGCCACTATACTGACATGTCCATCTCTTGCCCAGCCATATGTCAATCCACATTTGCAAAATGGCTGTCAATTGCATTGTGACTAGACCCCTGCACACATACAGAAACATTTGCTGTTGTCTTCAACACTCAGGGCATCACACACATACAAAGTGGCTAACAAAAGTTTGTAGATGACTGCAAACTGGGAGCCATTACTGAATTCCCAAATGATGTGGATACTCTACAAAAGGGCCTTACAGAAACAGACGCTTGGTGCCAGAGCCATGGGCTCAAGCTCAATGCTAAGAAATGTATAGTTATCCCTTTTGGGAAAAAACATGTACCCATGAATTACAACATAGGTGGCAGTACACTAAACACCGAAAGTGTGATAAGAGACTTAGGGACACAGGTGGACATTGGTCTCACCTTCAATAACCACATCGCCACAACAGTCAGGAAATCCTTCTATGTGGTACACCTCATCACTAAGGGCTTTTCATCCAGAAAAAAGGAGGTCATTGTCCCACTGTACTCATCCCTCATTAGACCCATTATAGAATACAATGCCCTATTTGTTATGTACCTCTCAAGACATCTGCAACAACTGGAAAGGCCGCAGAAATACCTCACTAAAAGAATCACAGGCCTAAAGCAGATGCCCTATGCTGACAGCCTTAAAAACTCCAGCTATACTCTGTCGCATATCGTCTACTCTGAGGCGATCTCTGCTTAACATACAAGGCCATGTCAAACCCAGAGCTGTTGGACATGCTACACTTAAAGAAATCCCAATCCCTCAGAGCCACGCACTCCAGGGATCTAAACCTTGTCATCACAATAAACAAAACATGATGGAGGGATAGGCTGCTGACCCAGAGACTCCCCAGACTCTGGAATAGACTGCCCATACATGTCAAGCAGAGCACCTCTTTGGCCCTCTTCAAAAGGAACCTTGATGATTGGATGGGAGAAAGGAAATTCACCCCGGGAATCACGTCAGTCGCCCTGCTAGACAGGGGTCCAGGGAAGTAAATAGTGTGGGAAGAAATAGCCAGGGAATTGTTATGGCTAGGCTTGTATAGGCCCTAGGGTCGATAGCCTAGTACCAACCTATGAACACACACGCACACACACACACACACACACACACACACACACACACACACACACACACACACACACCAGTGGAGCAAGCTGCTTTACCCCCCTCTACACAAAACATTCCTGCAATGACAAGAGGGGATCAAAGCTACTGACACTTAGCTCAGAATACCCCTCTAGCAACTGCAGGAAGCCTGCTGCACTGACACAACTCTTATCACAGCAGGGCAGCAAGGAGCTGTCAAGCCAGCTTTGTTTCACAGATCTCCATTATATCATGTGTGTGCACACCCACACTCACACACACACACACACACACACACACACACACACACACACACACACACACACACACACACACACAAAAGGAAGCACACAAACAAAAAAGCTACTGACAATATCAAATTAGTATTCCCCTTCTACTGCAGGAAGTGAAATGCACAGACATAACTTTTTTTTTTTTGCTCAAGGAGCCATAATCGAAACTCCTAACGATGTGGACATCCTACAAAAGGGCTTCACTGAGACAGATGCCTTGTGTCAAAGCCATGGCCACAAGCTCAATTCCAAAAAGTGCATTGTCATCCCCTTTGGTAAAAACTCTGTACCCATGAACTACAACATAGGCGGTAGTATACTTAACACTGAAAGTGTGATAAGAGACCTTGGGACAAGGTGGACAGTAGTCTCTCCTTTGATAATCACATCGCCACAGTAGTCAGAAAATCCTTCTATGTGGCACACCTCATCACAAAAGGTTTCTCATCCAAAAAAAAGAGGTCATTGTTCCCCTCTACTCATCACTCATTAGACCCATTATAGAGTACAACGCCCCTTTTGGTATGTACCTCACAAGACATCTACAACAACTGGAAAGGCTGCAGAAATACCTCACAAAAAGGATTACTGGCCTCAAACAGATGCCCTACGCAGACCATATAAAAAAACTCCAGCTTTACTCTGTCACATATCGCCTACTCAGAGATGATCTCTGCCTAACATACAAAGCTGTGTCAAACCCAGAGCTGTTGGATATGCTCCACTTAAAGAAATCCCAATCCCTCCGAGCTACACGCTCTAGGGACCTAAACCTTGTCACCACAATAAAGAGAACATGCCGGAGGGATAGATTCCTGTCCCAGAGACTTCCCATACTCTGGAATAAACTACCTATCTATATCAAACAAAGCTCCTCATTAGCACTCTTCAAGAAAAATCCTGATGATTGGATGGGAAATAGGAAATTCACCCCGGAGATCACTTCTGTGGCTCTGCTCGACAGTGGCACAGGAAAATAATTTTCTTGGGTGGCAAAAGCCAGGGTATCTTTTTGGCTGGGCTTGTATAGGCCCTAGGGCCAATAGCCTAGTACCTACCTATGAACCTAAAAGTTTTTATTATTATTTTTTTTTCAAATGTAACAAATATCTTGATATAGATTTCAAGAGAAAATGAGAATATATATATATATATATATATATATATATATATATATATATATATATATATACACATTATTTACATTTGGTCTGAAATTAAAGCACAGACATAACTTTGACCCCAGGAGGTCAGCAAGCAGGTATTCCATCTTTGCACACCAGTTCTCCATTACACCATACATGAATGCACATGTACAAACACACATTCTGTACTGGATGACCACACAATAATAGCCATTTCTCTATAAACCAATGCTGTATGGCTACTGTAGTAAAAGTAACAGCTATTAGGTCAGTAGACCATCAGATACACAAGCACGCACACACACATAGATGCACACACACACACACACACACACACACACACACACACACACACACACACACACACACACACACACACACACACACACTCTGAATACTAGATAAACATGAGTTAATGACTACTTCTCTACTAAAGAATGCTGTATGGCTAATGTGGCCAGAGCAATTGATATCTGGTTATTATGTCCCTAGGCAGAGGCTACAAATAATACGAACCATCTCCTGCCCACCAGTCTTGTGTCAATTTGCAGTTGAAAAGTGATTGCCATACACATTAAATCAGTATTTTTTTCTTAGTACTCTTCCTTATCAGACCTCTTCTACAGTGTTAACAGACTCCACAGCACATACATTCCTTCTAATTCATATAAATTTTCCTCACACTTATCACCTTAAACACCCACACATCTCAAAATCACCTGTATGTCTTCAAACCAAATGCAATCTATTATTCTAAATTTCAAATTCCACTTTTCCTAAATAATCTCTCCCTACTTCCTATCTTAACTATATCCTCATACTCTATCCTTCAAAACCTTCTATTTCTTACTTTTCGGAAACACATTTCTCCTACTATTCCTCACATTAGTACCTCGTCTCCATTTTGCACTTTTGACATCCTCCAACATCCATTACTTTTGCAATCCCCCCAAAAAAGTTCTTATATTGTGTCTCCCAAGCAAAATACTTCTCAACCTCATCTCCCAATCACATCCTTTCTATATCAGCTCTCAGATATCCTCTGTTTAAGTACAATTATCCAAAGCAGCAGTTACTTACTTACAAATTTGGTATCAAATGTAAAATAAAGCAAAAATACCTCTACCTGTACCATCATACCTCCAGAACCTTAAACCTTAGTGGTGACACCCACCCAAACCCAGACCCAACTCAGCATACCCACTGACAAATTATCAACCAATATTTTTCTATTTTTGTTATATATCAGTCTAAACTGATACTCACATAATCTTTCAAAAATAGAAACTGAAGGGTTCACAGGTGGTAAATAAGTACTTTTCGTATGAAGCTCATTAAAAGTATATAACTGACATCATTTCTTTCCGCAAAATGCAATTTCAAATTACAATTCCTGCAAAATAATTTTAGTTGAATTAAAGCCGGCACTATGTCAAATTAAAAGGAATAAAAGAAAATACTTTAAAAAATAGACATATAATCCTTAGACCACTCAATGCTGGATAAGTTGAAAATTTTAAAAGTCTCTGCCTCATTAATGTCCATAAATAGACGACAACCACATTTACATAAAGTCAATGTCTGCCTTATCCTCTGCCCCTCCCTCACCAATTGTAAAAGGATCCTCTGCACTGGGGTTTCGGACAGGCTCATGAACCATGGATGTAACCCTGGGATCAATTGGCCAACCTCTGAGACTGCCTGACTGGTGGGATTCCAAAAAGAAATCTCTTCGTCACCACCTTCATCTATAAAATCACCAGCAGCTGAAAAGTCTCTAACAGAGTCAACATTTTCCTAAAGGAGACATTTCTACTTCCCCTGGTAGAGTGTTTAACAAAATAAGTTTTCCCATGTTCATAGTCATCCCAGTCCCTTTCTAATGTGTGTATTTTAAATTTCTTAGTATCAGAAATATTAGAGTCAATGTTAGAAAATATTCCAAAAAAATGTTGCTTAATGACCGAAAAAGATAAATCATTACAAATAGCTTTATTCGCAGCCATAAGCTCCACATTTAAAATAGTAATTTTATGCTCATTTTCCTTTATCAAAAGCTTTAAAAGGGCAATACCTGTATCATTGTAGAGTTTAACAATCTCAAGGAACAAATCCAAGTCTATGCCCACTCTGTTTAGACACTTCCAGATTCTCAGACCCTTAGGTTCAATATTTTCTTGAATACACTAAACAAAATAAGAGTTCTCTAATTGCAGACCCCGCACCTTTAGAAGCTTCTTTTCAAAATCTTTTAAACAACTCTGTATATCAGAAACAGCTTGATCGGACTGTTCCCAAAAAACTGGGTCAGATGAGTTTAACCACAAATCTAAATCAACTTCTGGGACAGCACAAACCAACTGTGGGTTGATAGGGCAACTGGAGGAATCTAAATCACTATTTGCCAGGGCCTGTACATTAGAACGAACAGTGGTAAAAATAAATACTGGCTTGAAATCCCATCATCAACTGCATTAAATTGTGGGGAAGTGCACATAGAAATATGTTGCATCAGCAAGGTAAGACCTCCAGGCAATGCCATAATGAAAACTCAGCCCAACAGTCCAAGCTGAACCGTGACCAAACCAGTAAACATAATACACATGAAATTACAAACTAAAAATAAAAAGTTGCTAAAGATCACGGACAAAAAGAGTGAAACACTGAATCACTGATTCCTGAACCAAGATGTGCTGAAACATAGGACTAATAAAGAACATATTAATTCCTACACCTCATTACTTTGTTCTTTGCTAGTCCTGTGTTTCAGCACATGTTGGTTTGGGAATCAGTGATTCAGTGTTACCATGGTAGTTAATCTATTGTTTTTATTGATTGGTACATTGTTATAGGCTGTATTTATATATTGCAGTTGTTTATGTTTTCAACACAAGAAGTCTTTATAATAAGATAAAAGCACTTAGGTTATTTTTGGAAATAAAGTCTTTTTGTCTGTGATCTTTGGCAATTTTTTTATTTTTGGTTTGCAATTTCATGTCTTTTATATTTACTGGTTTATAATTCTATGTATGTTTGCAGAGAATTAAGGAAATATATGCTGGCAAATGCTTATACCAAGCCAGCATTTGTGATGTGTCATCTACATAGTCATTTCATTTCTCAAATATGTCAATACCAAGAAGACAAGTTGCATGTAATGCTAAAGAAATGCAGGCATATAAAGAAAAAGAATTGATGCTCCTTTTATGTATAAGTGAAGACAATTTTACAGAACAGAATTCTTTCCCCCAGATTTAATAAAATTTGTGTAGGCATAGTGTGGACCTACATGGAAGGTACAGTGGCCACGTACGTGGTTCGCCCTCAGTAGCGCTCCATGTATATTAATGATGGTGCATTACTGAGGGAGAGCCGTGGGAGCATGGTCAGTGAATCAGTGTAGGAGTGTATTACTAACTGTGTCGCAGATGAGTAACACACTCCCTGCACTGTCAAAGTGCATTATATCAATGTAGTAAACTTTATTATTTTTTGAAGTTTGTGCGGCGCGCAGCAATTGACATGTGCCAGATGTCTAAAAATAGAAACAGGATGCATTTAATTATTAATGCAAAGGTCAAGTTTAAGTGGAGCTGAGTGGGTTTGTGCAGTGCGGTGTAGTGCTCAGCTGTGCTTAAACATAGATGAAAGGTACATCTAAAAGTGTAGCGGCATTTCACACAGCCATGTAGCCAAATGGTTAGAGTGAAAGCCTCATGTGCAGTAGGTACAGGGTTTGAATACACAGAAGGCTTATTAAGCATTTATTTTTCAAATATAAATTATGCCAATTATTTTTATATCTTGAAGTGCTGCACTCAGCTAAGCTCCATTAAGCCTTGCCAAGCCATGCCAAGCTCTGCTTAAACAAGATTAATTTTTAACACTGCTCAGCACTGCTTGGCTCCACGCAACTCTACTGAGCTGGTTTGCAATCTGCTAAGCAATGCAAAGCATTGCTAAGCATTTGCCAGTTTAAGCACTACTCAGCTCAGTTGGCTGGTTTGCACAGTGCCAAGTGATGTGCCACATTTTTAAAACTTGCCCAATGGCATGTAAGGGCAAGAAAACAGGGTATAATAAGCACAATAGGTGGGAATACTGCAGAATCCATTGGAGTTCAACCTGTGTGGATACTATGGCAGGTGTCAGAAAGGATACATGCTTTCAAACACAGAGGCGGGGCATTGAGGAGTCCGGGGCCATGGTCAGACTCATAGTGAAAAACCATGAAGAGTGCCTCATGCAGGGTGGGTAAATTCGCTCAGAGTGCAAAACAGAGGCCTGGTATTGGCTGCCAAGGGACCTCACCAGTGCAACTGGTATCCCCCGCACAGGTGAGCAGTGTCCTCACCACCATGATGACCTGAAAAGGTGAAAGGGGGCTCTCTTGTATACTTGGGTACAAGAATTCTGGGTAGGCAATGTTTCCTATGTTTCACCAATAGTTAACCTTGAATGTCTGCTAAACTGGTATGCATAATGGCATGCTTCTTTCCCAACAGCTGCAGAGGTGCGAGCTTGCAAACATTTAGTTGCATGCAGACCACCTGGCCAGGTTGCACCGTGAGTGTGGTGAGTACAGATCTATCTTCCAATCTATAGTCATATAAGCAAGAAAGAGTAAAGCATTAATGGCCATTAGGCATATACAGTTTTGATTGTATTGCAATGAATGTGGTTGTAGACCTGGACTGCAATAAGTGACTACTGCCAAATGTACTGCAATAAGCAGGAAAGAGTAAAGCATTAACCTTGATAAATTAAATGTAATAAAGGTTCTGCCACAATTACTGTGGAATTATAGCTATATTGCAACACCTGGCATTATAGTAACTGCTTTTCAATAAAAACTTGAAAGTATACTACTAAATGCATGAATGTATCTGTAATAAACTGCTGTGCAATACTTCTGGAATGAGAGCTAATATTTCAACCTAGTAACAATATATTGTGTATACCTGCATTTTGTTTAGTAATGTATAGGCTACCTAGTATCTCTGGCATGATTGCATTTCATACAGGTGTGTTCAACTGTCACTGCAGTGTATTATGACATTATAGTAGTAGTACCAGGTCATATATTGTTCCCAGGTGAGCTCTAGGAAGAAATCAGTCAGTCAGATATCAACAGTGACTCAGTAGCTCAGTTTGTTAAATGCAGTGTATGAAGTATATTTTGCTACACACAGACCAGAGTTAGAATCCAGTGCCATGTACTACTATATCAGATATGTTATGCTGACAGATATTCTTTCCACAGAGACAAAGATAAATGGCTGAGATAGCTCATAGTATGTGTAAATAATTGTTTGTTAAGATGTCACAGACTGTTAAAATCAGTATCACAAATGTGCTATTTATACAAACAATAAAGGAAATAGGTGCAATAATAAGAAAATATTATAAAAATGTGTAATCACAGATATCATTCTCTCCAGAGAGACACCGGTAAATTGGTGTGATAGTTCATATCAGTATTACAAATTCACTATTTATACAAACAATAAAGGAAACAGGTACAATAATAGCAAAATATAATAAAGTAAAATAAATAAAATGTGTAATCAAGGTATAGCTGTATTCCTGGAATGTCTTGTTAAGGTTGATGCACTCATTTACTACATACAATGCACAAGTCTCCTGCAGTCATTGCTATTTGGTACGATCTCCATGCCTGCCAAGCAAGTGATGATAGTTGTGTACTTTCTGTACTGTACACATGCATGTCTCTCAAGTGTCATGCTGTGATGGAATGTAATTACTGTTGCATAATCCCTCTGTCATAGATGTATCATCAGCATGATTATATGTCAATATCAAATTAACAGTGCATTAACCCACAGTACTCCTTGGTAGTCAAATTGGTCCAAATGATGTGCAATTGTTCTTTGCAGTTGTGTATCTGCAGGTATTACTGCTTGGCCCACAGTGTACCATGTGGATAGCTTGAGAGGTATGTATGTGCTACAGCAGCTATAGGGCACATTTCTACATAAAGAATGGACAGACCTGTAGAGTGGATAGCATATAGTCAACTATATATCCCATGATGGTATTTATGGGCTGTATTTCTCTCTTTTCCCACCCCTTATTTTCATATATTTATTATTGTTATACATTGGTTATGGTTTATTATTAACTTATGTTGTTTCATAAACTTTATTTTAGGCATGTGCATGTGTTTTTACTAATGTTATGTATTACTGTGGTTGCGTATTAACATATCTTGTTGAATTACCTATTCTGTTGGTCTTATGCTGTAACTGTTATTTGCATGCCATTAATATACTGACTGTTCTGTTATTTATGGTTGTGTTTCACATAATATGCATTTAACTGTAATGGGGCTATTTACACTGTTTCAGCATGCTATTACTAACAATGGTTTTGTTCAATACTCATCTATGTTTATTGATTTACCTCCATACCCACAGCATGTCTAGGTAGGCCAGTTCCTGGTAATCAGCTAACCCTACCTCAGCTGGCCGTGGCACCAGGTATCAGCTTCTCTTGGACCCAAGCCAGTGGTGCACCCTCTACTGGCCCTGCACCACCTTCGGATGGAACTGCTTCAGGGGATGGGGCAATCCCCCCGGGAGTGGGAGGGTTTGTCACCCAGGATCAACTACCATCCATGGTGCACAGGATTGTTCATAGGAGCTATGAACATCACCTGCATTGGAGTGAGGGCAGACTGGACAACCTGGTGGGGCCTGAGGACCCTGGCTCCCAGCCTCCAGCACAGCCACCTTCAGGACAGTGAAGGAGCACTGTTGACTGCCTATGGGTGGGGATCTCAGTCACACCAATGCCACCTGGAGGCACATGTTCCTCTGATTTCACAACACCCTCCCTATCTAATTTACCCCCCATGTGTTACACACCACCCCTGTATGCTGTCATGTCTGTCTTGTCTTTCTGCAAACGCCACCTCTCCTACCCAACTTACCCCCATACATGTACCTACATCCCTTCCCCAACATTCCACTCCCGCCTTAAAAAAATTGGGCACCTGTCCCACAAAAAAAAAAAAACATCACCCCATACATAGCTCTCCATTTTACACACATGTCCACTGGACACAACAAATTAGATCCGACTGGCTTGACAACACATATCTGTTGTCCTCACCCCTCTCTCTGGAGTTTGAGGGTCCAAATTCATGTACAAAATCTGTAAAAATGTATAGCTGTTGCTGTTCAAGAAATGGAGAGCTATGGTTCTCTCCTACACCCATCCTGCACATCCCTACCTGCCTTTCAGTATATTTTTCCCCCTGATTGCCCCCATTTCATCACTTTCTTATCACCCCATTTTGTTTTCTTTTTTATTTTTAGCAAAGGATTGCATGAAGCTAAGCAGCACGCTACACAAAACCATGCAAACCCACTTAAAACTGCTTAAAAGAGCCTTAATCATCTTTCTGTTTCTGACAGTGATAGGCACATCTGAAAAATAATCACACGTGCCACATCTCAAACCCAGGCCCCTGTCAACTACAACACAATGCATTAGCCCACTAGGCTACTCAGCTCTGAATTAAAACAAGTGTTTCCAGCAACATATACTGATTGCCACTGACACATTGTAAGTACATGAAATGGGAAAAATGACATTGTACTTGGGACTGTCATGCAGGCACTATACCAGTACAGAGTCAAATAAATAATAATGGATGTATGTGAGGTCTGGGATAGCAAGTATAGCTGTCAGCTGTATGGACTGTTGTAGAATGTCCACAGTTTTGCCCCCTAGTTTTGGCCCGATTTTCACAAAAACATATGTGTCTGGCAAAGTAGTGTCAAATCATCAAATATTGAGGTTAGAAATTCATGACAGACATTTGAATGTCATGTATCATACTCTTCAGAAAACACATGCTACTGCAAATCCTGTTATTCTATCAACATTCTACCTTTGTAAGAGCAATATGTTAAGACTGTCCCTAGTTTTGGGTCTGTGTCCACCTTGTATATATGGCTTTGTCCACAGTTTTTGCTTTAACAGATTGAGAGGTATGATAGTAGGGAACTGTCCCTTTCATCAGCAACATCTTTAAACACACCTACTAAGTCACCAATGGCAAAGTACATATTTGTACATCTGGGACCCTGCTGCACAACAACTGCCTTTGAAAGCCATACACATACTGATGGATGCAGAAAATGTGTCACATATATCTTCCAAATACACCTGTTGCAGCACTGACTCAGTAGCTCAGTCTGTTAAATGTCTTCCATGCAGTACTTTTGCCACCCACAATCCTGGGTGTATTGCACTTCAATTTCATTCTTGGGAATACAGCAAATAATGACCGAGTCATGCAATTTTAATCCATGCAGGTTGCTTCTACTGAATTAACTGCTACCCAGGTTTGCAAGTCAAAGGCCTGTAGGTAGGGAAACACTGCCCATATTTGTATAGCCTAACTATATGTCGCCTGCTACTCTATGACTGACACTGTTACATAACAGATGTACCTGAAGCACATGCCTCGAGTAGACTGTAAAGGGTACACTCACTCTGGCTCTGCTGTAATGACAGAGCTGTCACTGCTGCCTCAGTTACACATGCAGTTTCATGTCTTCCAAAGTGTTCACACTCCCCCTGTGTGTCCTAGGCTGCAGCAGTTGCTGCGGCCTCCAACATATGCAACTGTATGTTAAGCTACCTGCTACAGACCTACCAACTGCACAACCCCCTAGAACAAGGGATCCAGACAAAGCCCATACATAAAGGGAGGGTGCAAAGGTTTCACAGTTTGTCCCTACAAACATAGTGAGCTGATAAAATAGCAGCTATTGCAGCAGCATGCATATTCTGATGGGTATGATGTCTGACACCCACATGTCTCTTCCCCCTTACTGATCTCAGCCCACAATGTTTAACACTGAACTGCCAGATAATCAGAATGTCATTTGACAATGTCCAAACATAGCATGTAAAACTGTGGACATACCTCATAAATCTCATCAATGGACAGTATTTGTATCTATCCTTTGTGATGCTGTAGTCTCCACACCTCACTAATGTCCATCTCAAAGAGTAAGAAAGGGGCCAAGGCCTACATGAAGGCTTTAAATATTGCATTGTGGTGCCATGTCATTGGCTAATAAAAGTGCAACCCAGCTGTTTTGGATGCAGACACGGATTGGTGTGCAGGCAATTACCTGTTAAGAAGCATTACCTACAAAAGGCAATCAACTGCCTATGGGGAACAGGTCTGTAAGTTGCTTTACCAAGACAGACTACAATTTACTAAGCTTTTTTCTTGATGATTTGTTCACAAAAGGATCACATCACTCTACCAGGTATGTAATACAAGTCCCATATAATGGAGGATGGAGGTATGGGGATATGAATTACAACAGTAGACCTGTAGTACATCTATGGGAATGACATGTTGGTGATATTCTGGTGTCCAACAGCTACAGGCATGCCTCTCAACTGTGCCTGCTGTGACTGAATTCACAGCTGTGGCCCTTTACCTCCCACCTACAATGGTCAGCTCCTGTACTGGTCAGCTCCTGTATGAACGCTAGTAGATTATGAGTTAGACAAATGGACAGTAAGTGTGGACACAGCTGTAATATCAAATGATGTACTGCCATTCAGCTCCTTTCAGTGACTGAATGTCACACAGGAATAGTTCAGACATTGTAAAGGTGTCCCTGACCGTCCCTGATGTACTCCGGCCAGGTCACTGTTTTGTCAACATTCTTATAGGTTCATAGGTTGGAACTAGGCTATCAGCCCTAGGGCCTATACAAGCCTAGCCATAACAATTCCCTGGCTATTTCTTCCCACATTATTTACTTTCCTGGACCCCTGTCTAGCAGGGCGACTGACGTGATCCCTGGGGTGAATTATCTCATCACTTGAGAGCTATGGCTAACAAGAAAAATCTTGATGATTGGATGGGAAATGGGAAATTCACCCCGGGGATCATCTTTGTGGCCTCTGCTCGAGCAGGGCACAAGGGAAATAATTTTTCTTGGGTGGCGAAAGCCAGGGTATATTTTTTGGCTAGACTTGTATGGGCCCTAGGGCCGATAGCCTAGTACCTACCTATGAACCTATGAACCCTCTACAGCAGGAATTCAGGTCATAGCCATTATTAGTGGGGGGACACAAGCCCATACTCAGTGACAGAGTGTACATATTGGTCATACAAAGTAAGAGTATGAATAGACTAACAGATATTACTGTAGCATGTGTTTTCTGAGGGGTCTGGCATGTGATAGGCAGAGTCTCTATATTCTGACAACAACCATCAATTTTTGGCCAACGGTTTGCCAGACACCCACATGTTTGTGCCAAAAGGACCACATATATCAGGCACACATACACATTACACAATCATCTGTGTACTGGATAGGTGTGACACCTACAGGGAAGATATCCTACAGCAGGTTTGCATTGTTGTCTGTCATTGTGGCACTGCTGTGTGTCATTGTGGCACACTGGCATTGCTGGGCTGTCCCCATATACTTGTAATAACACACAGCTATTTGTCTGACAGTGGCTGTATGACACAGTAATGAGAATTTGCCCATAGGGGACACACCACAGTAGATGGCATTGATGGGTGTGGAGACATACAGCACATTCTGTCACGGCACACAAGGATATAACCGGTATTGCTAATATGTTTGTGATAGCCACATACATACTGTGTTGATAGACTATGGGGTATGACGTGGGCGGTAGCAGAGGACAGTGCATACCATTTAGGTTGTGCAGGATCTGACACATAGTGGATGTCCAAATATCTGGTCCTGTGATGCATTCCCCTCTTGTTGCCTTTCAGGAAGGATGCATTGAAGGAGGCACCCACCATTTTGAGACACTGAAAATAATATTATCCTAGATGGCCTCAGACTGTATCATAACATACTGCTGTCCAGAAGTCGCCAGCATTGTGAACAACGTGCAGCACTGTGGGCTGACCTCATCACAGCAGTCAGCCAAATAGGGCTACAGGACAGAACCTATGAGCAGGTCTGACACTGGGCAACAGATATGGTCAATGCTGCATGGCAAATGGCTGCTGCTGTAGCCAGGGACCATGCTGTCACCAGTGGAGGGCCTGCAGCAGAACAACCATCTCAGCCCCAGAAGAATTCCTGGCAAAACTGGGATTGGCTACCAGCTCCCAAGCATCCATCACCCCATACATCATGGAGGTGGGTGCCACAGCATCCACAGTAGAGGAGCATCCAGGTAAGCTTCCTGTGTTCATCACTGTAATACTGCATCAGTCATAGTGGAAGCCTTTGCATACCAGTACATGGGTGTCATGCCTATCTGCAGTGAGGGGTTTGGTTTTAACCCACAGTTGTGTACACAGTCAGAATGTCAGCAATGTAGACAGTATCACATTAGCCACTGTACATATTGATATACACACATAGAACCTTGTGACAATGCCACATTTGTTATTTCTGACAATACCTCTCCCTTACATTTCCATAGGTTTATCAGGTGTGGCCAGAGTCCAAGGTCCTGTACCTGGTAAGTGTGATACTGTAGTGTTATGGGTCATATATACCCTAAGAATGTTAAGGGCTGCCATTTTGCCCTAGGCACAACTGTTATGCTTAGCCAGAGTACAATACTTGTATGTTCGATTTTGAAGGGTTAACTGAAGTGCACTGAATGGGTAATCACAGTTGTGTATTTGTAGGAGCAGTAACACATTTGCACTTATTTTTGAGAAGGACTATGCAGCCTGCTATACAGGTGTCAATCACTCACATATGCCTGTTCACACACAAAATGGAGTTGGTACATATCTGAGGCAGTGATAGTTTAACTGGCATAGTATGTTCAAGACGGTTGCACTGTGTTGTAGGTGTAGGTCTATCAGATACACTGACATATTGCTTATCTCACAGGTGTAATGGCAACATTAACCAGACGTAGCTGCAGTGCATGTTATAAAGGGTCTGTCTTGTCTGTGTAAGTTGTGGTCTGTTTGTGTGTTGTGCATGGGACAGAAATAAGATGTGGTATGTGTAATGCAGTTGTGGCTCCTCACCTGTATGTGTGTGTGTGTGTGTGTGTGTGTGTGTGTGTGTGGATTACCATACATAATATTGCAGGTAGTAATGTACTCATTTTGTCTTCCTCCTAACAGGTGAATGTAGGGGTTGGAGTCTGTCCCCCTCACATCCTGATGTCAGTGTTTCATTGGACTCTGATGAAGATGGTGGCCATAGTGAGGCACAGGTGGGGTTGTTGGGGGCTGAATCTGTCCCATGGGTTGATATCCCACTTCTTCCCCATTGTCAATGCACATAGTCAGTATGCCCACACAAATCCATTCCCCTGAGGACACAGATATCGGACAGTCAGAGTGTTGCGACTTTGAACAGGGGAGTGTGGCAACTATGGCATCAGTGAGTGTAGATACTGGCCATAGCCACAGAGCTGGTGAGGTCCCACACAGGCAGACTGACAGGGGTGCTTGAAGGAGGATTGCTGCCCACCACCGTCTGTCACAGATGTCACATCATGGGTCACTCAACTCATGTTTTGGTCTGTCATGGAGGTACAGGCATGTTCAGAATGCAACACCAGATGGATGCTCAGGATAATGGATGCAGCACAGTCTGACATCCGTGACTCTCTCCACCATGTTGGTAATGCCATGTATCATTTCATTGATGTAGTGGACAGACGGTGGGGTGAGACATTGTCAGTCTTTGACCACATGTTTATGCTGGAACATCTGGCTGGAGTAGGGCATCGGACACCTAGACATAGGTCAGCAACACCATCTGCTGAGAGTCCACCTGGCCATGTACACTCACGCTCCCATAGTGGTAGTACCTCCAGCACTATAGAAGGGAGTGTGCTGTCCACACCATGACATGACAGGCCACGGACATGTGGTTATGGGTGGTCCTGTGGGAGACAGGGACCCAGCAGACACCAGTCACCATCAGCTACTAGCACTGCATCTGACCCTGGGCATGGTGGTGCCAGTGCCACTGCTGGCAGAGCCAGTTCCTATGTTTGTGGCCAGAGATGGTGAACTGTCCACTCTCCCATGTATGGTCCACAGCTGTCCAACATACACATGTGTAAGGCTAGCACTGGGCTTGACTGTGTATACACACAGACTCAGACATTACTGTCACATGCAGGTCACCAAAAGACACACACAGCACCTCTCCATGGCCCAGCTAACCAGCACCCCTTTCTCACTCAAACACATACTGTCAACTGTTTGGCACAGCCTAGGCCTCTGGCACCCCCACACCACACCCTGTGCATATGATGATACCTGTGCCATATCTCTGCCATCCATACCATCAATGCAGGGACATGCAAATATGTGTCTGATGCACAGGGTGACTAAATTACATTACATATAGTTTTGTAGTGTGGTAGTGTTATGCCATGACAGGTACTGTATGCTGGAATGTGTCATGAGTACACATCACAGTTTGTGTACCTTTGTCATATAATGTTAGATTGGTGGTAGTTGCAGAATGGCATGTGTCTCACAGAATTGTGTATGTTTCTGTTTCAGGGGTCTGAATGAGTAAGCTTTGGAGACTTGGTGGTAATACAGCAACACAGAATGGCATGGCAGCACAGCAGACCTATGACATCAGCAAGGTATGGCTGCATACATGCATGGTTACCTAGGTGCATATGTGTAGAACAGTGTGTCAGGGACAATGGGGGCAGTCAGTGTAATCATGCATGCATACCTTGTGATAAGGTCTGCTACCCTTGATACGTGTCACGTGAGTTTTCTGTACATAAAAAATGTAGGTGGTGGTGGATAACATTTATGCCTAGGTAGATGTGGGCTATTTGTAGCTAACAGCTAGTCACAGGCCAGTAAAACACATGACAATTGCACACCCATATGGCCATATATGTACTGCTGCATGAGAATATATTTGTACACACACACACACACACACACACACACACACACAGTTGCCTTTCTTGAGATTAGAACCCCTACCTGTCTATTAGTATACACTATAACACTACGTACTTTTTAATATTTTTTTTTTGCATAACAGCATGTTTGCACACTGCTGCATGATGCAAAAATGTAATATGGGATTTAAAAAATTATATTAAATTATTTTGAATTACTTTTTGGACACACAGGGCATAGTTTTGCACATATCTGTGCCTACTATGCAATTTCTGACCTTCTAAATGGACTTTTACAGCCTCTGTTCAATTTTTACTTTCTTGTACATGAAAATTTTGTGTGTACACTTTGGACACCAACATGGGGTCTGCAGGACTACCTATCTGCTTGCTGGATCACTCCAGCACCCTCATTTGTCCTGCTTATGAGGTGATTTGCATGCCACAGACACCTCCATGTTCGCATGCTCATGCACACCCATCTGCTCTGTTTACTGGATCACACACTGGTGCTTACTTCCGTGTAAGCTCTGTGCCACTATGCTTACATGGAAAATCACTCCATGTTGGCTTTATTGAATTCCCCCCTTTGTCTATCCCATGAACTTGTACCAGATAAATAATCTGCAGCTTCTTAGTTTCGTTACTAGGGGAATGCATGGTTACACATGGCAAGCAACTGCTGTTTTTGAGGTGCTGTTTTTGGTCAGACTTACTAATCTACTAAAATAGATGTAAATAATGAAGCTGTATAACTGGAAACACTCTATGAAGCAAAGTACTTATGAGATATGTTGATTGAAGAAGTGACTCACAAAGCTGTTCTATAGGAACAGAAAAGATAAGCATCTTATTCCACAGGGAACAAAAACTGGAATGGGATAGAAGCGTATGCATAATTTTCAAAGAAATTTTTGTTGTGGGTTGGATAGTTCCCAATGTTATGTCATGAGCGATGTCACAAAGAGGGATCTCGTTAACCATGTTGGAGGCAATGTTTAAACCTAAGTCCAAGAAATGCATTTTAAAACTCATATAGTGCCCCTTTAAGCTGTTTCCAGCCATCTTTTCCCCTGGTATTTTACGTTACATGAACAGTCAGCTGTTTTTGTCTTCAATTTCCCCTTCCAATGCACTTCTCAACCAGGAATGTACTGTGATTAATATTTGATAGGCTGGTACAGATTTCCTCTCACACAGCGGTACCAGGCTGCTGCAGGAAGACGATTTTAGTTAATGAATTTGCATATCATGTAGAGCAAACCCGGTTCCATATGTTTATGTTTCCCTTTAGCCTCTGAGAAACCTGCTGTGTTTGCCATTCCTAAAGACTGAATACACCACTCTGTGATTTTTAATAGCTCTGCAGTTACTTTTTAGTGGTCTGTCACATGACCTTATTTTACTGGGTAGCCCAAAAATATAAAGGAGATCCAGCTTAACTTATCACAGCCAAGCAACACCTCCAGGCACCTCTACAGTTATGTCCTACTAACATCTCTAGGCATCCAATAATGCTTATGTTTGCATCAATAACTGCAAAAAAGCATGCTACTTGCAAAGTATTAAAAAAAATTAATCTTAAAGTTAACACAATGGCAAACAAAGCTGTATTCATAGTTAACCTTTCTCTAGTGCAGGTAAAGAGATAGCAATTGTTGATATAATATTTACTTATATTGTTATAAATCTCATTTCTTTTGCAAAATTTCAAAATATCTCGCCATCCTCATATGAAAGATCTCAGTTCAGAGAACAAAATGCTGCTACTAGTGTATGTATAACTTCAATGGTTGCTGCCCTGTTTTGAGTTGTTTAAACTATATTGCAAACTCAATAGTTACTGTGTTTACTGTAACTTAAAAAATCCAGTTTAAGACCCAGAACCTAAAGAATACTACCAGTATGCAAATACTCTGTGCTGAAGTATTTGTCATTTCCACTTTATTACTAACCCCTATGGTTCCAGAGATATGAACATTTGTTTGAAATGTGAGGACATAATTTGATTCTATCAAAAAGCTCAGGCTCTGCCCATTGGAAGTTACAGTACAAACATCCAGAGCTTCACTGATGGGAATGAGTTAAAATGTATAATGTGTCCCAAATACTCTGTGCCCAGCTTGAAAAAAGCTAAAATACACTGATCTTTCTAATGGCTGAGGTTCACTCATATAGTAAGCTCCTCTGAGGAATACTATAACAAGTGCTGTACAATTATTTCTTCAGCCAATGCTGACCACAGGAACATTGTTTCTAATGAGAGATAAAGACTGACTGATTGATCTAGTCTGGTCAGTTCTACCTTCTGGGTTAGATGAATGTTCTATTTAATGAATGGCTTGTTTTTGTTCTTTAAACATGTTGAGTGTTTCCATCTCATACTCACCAATGAATGGAGCTGTGAGCAGCAGCACAGACTGTACATGGTGCGCTATTGGGGGAAGTGTTGTACAGACCAACCGCTTTGGGCATCTACGGTGGTGCACAGTATCCTCAAGATAGGAGAACACAGATCACAGACTGCGTGCCGTGGCAGGGATAGCCACTCGATGGTGTAAAATATGGCTCTAGGTGATTTGGTCATGTTGACTAATGTTGCCAGAAATAAGCATGGGTAGTTATCGGTGATAAGTGGGGTGAGGACCTGGCCTACTCTTACCCAAACCAGGGACCCTTGCTAATGGTAGGATGGATATATGTGCCCTACTGGCCAGTGTGTGCCTGCCATAAAGCCCAGCATCCCTGGGTCAATAAGCTACTGGCTGGCCGGTCTCGAGTTGCCCAACCTGGTTTACCAGGGATAGCTCTATTGAGTGAAAGCTGAATATAAAACCAACAAACCTGCCAAACATGAACTGAGAATTGCTATACTTAATATAGGTTCACTGACAGGATGCAGCTTGGAAGTGGAGGACATGATGGTGCAGAGAAGGCTGGACATCCTATGTATCCAAGAGACGAGATGGAAGGCAGTGCAGCAAAGGCACTTGGCTTGGGATCCAGACTCTATTACTCAGGTGAGGGGCAGGCTAGAAATGGTGTAGGAATTGTGGTGAGAGAGAGACGCTTCAAAATACAGTGAGGGATATCATCAGAATTAATGACAGACTCATGGCAATCAGACTCCAGTGTAATGATAGGGCAGTATTCATAATCTCAGACTATGCTCCACAGCAGGGTTGTGATAGTGAGGAAAAGAGTGCATTCAGACAGCAGTTGCAGGACCTACTAGATAAAGCAGGACAACATGAATTGGTGTTAATAATGGGTGATTTGAATGCACATATTGGGACAGACAGAACAGGATATGAGGACTGCCTGGGTCCACAGGGGTGGGGCAATAGAAATAATGAAGGAGAAGCCATTATAGACTTCTGTCTGGCAAATGGCTTGACAGTAGCCAACACATGGTTCAGAAAGTGAGACAATCACAAGATCACATACAAGAGTAGCCAACATGCAACTCTGGTAGACTTCCTCCTAGTAAGGAAAATGCACTGGGGTAGAATCCATGATTGCAAAGTCATCCCCAGTGAAACAGTTGGCCCACAGCATAAACCATTAGTTGGCACAGTCAGCTGCAAGCAGTGGTCAGAGAAGGCTCTAAGGTCAACAGAGACCAGGCTGAAGACCTGGACGTTGACTGGAGAGAAAGTACAATAATTCAAGGAATTACTCAGGGCTCTAGCACCCCAAGAAGAGGAGGAAATAGGTGGAGTTGAAAAAGAATGGCAGCGTTTAAAAACAGCATGTGCTAGGCCTACAGAAAAGATATGTGGCTGAACCAGGTATGGAAATAAGGTACATAAGGAAAGCTGGTGGTGGAATGCAGAAGTCTAGAAAGTCATCAAAAGAAAGAAGGAGTGCAGGAAGAAGTGGGAGACAGAAAAGACTGACCAGGCTACGAAGGACTACTGGTTGGCTAACAAAGAAGCTAAGAAAGAAGTTGCAATAGCAAAGAACAGGGCATTGGAGGCCCTGTACCAACCTTTGGAAAATGACTCAGTAAGGGGCACAAAGAAACTATACCAGGTTGCAAGGCAAAGACAGAAAGATAAAGAAGATAGTCAGACACCCTTCATAAGGGATGCCAGCAACAACCTGCTCACCAGTCCACAGGACATCAAAGGCAGATGGCAGGAGTATTTCCAGCAGTTTCTGAATGAAGAAAACCCCACAGAAGCTGTAGTGCCCCAGAAACAACCTATGATAAGAGAAGAAGAGGAGCCCACCCTAGAAGAAGTAAGAACAGCACTAAGGAAAATGAAGTCAGGGAAAGCAGCAGGTTCAGATGAGGCCACAGCAGATATGACAAAGATGCTGGGTGAGATAGTGGAGAAATGGCTCCTGAGAGTATTAATAGCAGTATGGAGAGAAAGGTGTATCCCAGATGACTGGAGAATAAGCATACTCATGCCAGTGTACAAGAACAAAGAGGACAGCCACAACTGTGGGCAGTATAGAGGCATCAAACTCCTATCACATTGCATGAAAGTTCTGGAGAGGGTGACTGATAAACGGATACCTGGAGTAGTAGAATGTAAGATGGGAGATGAGCAGTTTGGATTCAGATCAGGATGCAGCACAACTGACCCGATGTTTGCACTGAGACAGATACTTGAGAAGAAGCTAGAAATGCGAGACAGTCCAACTGGGCATTACTAGACTTGGAGAAAGCATATGGACAAGGTTCAAAAAAGCTGATCTTGCCAATACTGTGGTGGTTTGAAGTCCCAGAAACACTGGTAGAATTAGTGCAGGCTATGTACAAGGGCCCAATGATTCAAGTACAAACAGTGTTCAGCCTCACAGAGGGGTTCCCATTGGGAGTGGGTATATACCAGGGTTCAGCTCTGACCCCACTGCTGTTCATACTGGTGATGGACTACGTTAGCAAACAGGTTGGAGGGGACAGATAAACAAAGCTCCTGTATGCAGACGATGTGACAGTACAGGCAGACTCTGAGCCAGAACTTCAGCAAAGGATAGGCGAATGGAATGCAACTCATGGCACATGGGATGAAACTAAGCATGGATAAGATAGTGGTAATTGCAGTAAATTGGGGAAATCAGAAGAAGCTGAGAATAGAGATAGAAGGGAAGATAGTGGAACAGGTAAGCAACTTCAAGTATCTGGGAGGGGTAGTTGAGGAGAAGGACAGATTGAATGAAGAGGTCAAAGCTAGAATCAGAGGGGCTGCAGCCAACTGGCATAGAGTATCAGGTGTAGTCTATGACAGAAGAATGCCAAAGAAGCTGAAAAGTAAGTTGTACAAGACAGTGGTGCGAGCAGTACTAATGTATGGTACAGAAACCTGGGCAGTAAAGACAGAACGGTTGAAGAAGCTAGAGGTGATGGAAATGAAGTCCCTGAGTAGGGTGGTAGGATGCACACTGTGGGACAGACAAAGAAATGAGGACATAAGAGCAGAAGCCAAAGTAGCTCCAATTGCAGAAAAGATCAAAGAGAACAGATTACGGTGGTTTGGACACGTGTAGAAAAGCAGAAGACAATCTGGTGAGGAAGATTCGGGACAGACAGGAAGAAGGTAAGAGGAAGTGAGGACATCCAGCAAAGAGGTGGATGTATTGTGTGAAGGAAGATCTGCGACAGTCAGGCATGTGTGTTGAAGAAGGCAGGAGTGTAGCACTGAATTGAGAGAGCTGGTAACATTTAACACGATACCCCGACCCCATGTAGAAAAATGGGAAAAAGGGGGCTGATGAAGATGATGATTATTTTTGTTCTTTTTTACATAGCATAAGGATTGTCTTACCTTTATCCCCTGCATCTTTGAATTCTGCCATTGTTTTTCATGCTGCCACCTGTTTAGGATGGCTGTTCACATCATGCACCATGCTTTATGTAGAAAACATCACAGTATCTTTATTGACATTATCATTTTGTATATCTTTCTTGACATTATCATCTTATAGCTTCAAATCATGTACAACGTTTTACACAAATCACTTTCTTTAGCCAATGTACAGATTTTGAGAAAACAGAGTCGCATGTGGTTCTTAATTATTACTGTTGCAATGCTACTACCCATGACAGATACCACCTCATATTCACTTCAGTACTTTGCTTGACTTCCTTACACTTTCTCAGACTGTTTGCTTAGTATTACATCATGTGATATGAGCACCCCAATTCCTTTCTATCTCTGATACATCAGTTTCCTTTCCGGTTATAAAATCATTTCCAGTCTCACCAGTACCCTTTCCGTTTGTTTTATGCTCTCTCGTATAGCAACGCTGCTGCATATGTTTGTGTCATTAGCAAAAAGCTATACTTTTCCTTGAAGATCTACTTTTGTTGAAAAGAACGATTCCCAGTATGTCACCCCCCTGGTACCCCACTAGTAATCATCCCTTCATCTGAGTGAGATTTGTTTCCTCTTTCCTATGAACCTATGTGACCTTTTGTTTAACAATTTCCCCACCCATGTTACTACTCTATAGGGTGCACCACAATGCTGCCTAATATGTTCACAAACTGTTTTTATGCCAGTGGGCCAAATTTCTGCCTGCGCTCTATGGAGGCCACACTCACAGGATCATAGGAAGTTACTAGGCTAAAGCCCTAGGGCCCTTACAAGCCTAGGCAAGTTCTACCATTATTTCCACAATCAGCACCTATTGCCCCTGTCCAAGAGGGACCCAGGTGGAGCCACGGGAGTCAATTTATAGTTACCCATCCAATCATCCAGATTGCTTTTGAAGGGCCAATGAGGTGCTCTGTTTGAGATGAAGTGGGAGTCTGTTCCAAAGGTGTGATAACCTCTGTGAGACAAATCTGTCCCTCCAGCAGGTTCTATTAATGTCACATACCAGGGTAAGGTCTTTAGAGTGAGTAACCCGTGTACCATTTGATTGTGGATATGGAGCATTTCCCAAAATAGCATGGTCAGAGATTCTCTTTTATGCAAGGCAGAGATGTCCTATGAGTAGTCTGCATGAAACAGAATAAAGTGACAGTGATTTCAGATGAACCTCATAGGACAGATGCTGAAGACTCTGAATTGTCCTCGCGAGGAACCTTTGTGCTCTGTCCAGTTGATGCAGGTGCTTGGAAAGGCACATAACAAAAGGATCATTGTACTCCGTCAGTTATTGCCTTGATGAGGGAAGAATACAGAGTGGTTATTTTCTGGAGGCATGGCTCCTTTCTGTTTTACCTGTCCTGATTCATAACAAAAATACTTGAAGTAGTACTCAAAAGATTAGTCCATAATAGCACAAGGCTGGTACAAGGTAAAAAAAAAATAAAACACATATCAGAACTCTAGCAGTCCTCCAAACATGCAGTTACTCTTGGGAACATCTACAGTAATGGCAAAGGTATGCCGATGAATTCCCCTGACTTCCTTCTATGATTCGCAATCTCTAGAATGTTGTGTAAAGGCCATCTTCTGCTGTGCACATTTACAAACACACAAATTGCAAATTATCCACAGCAAAACTAGAATGTAAAGCCCCTATCATCATGGCAAGCCAATGTGCTGCACAGTATAACATGTCTGAACAATCTCTGCCTGCCAGTACGTCTGTCTGTCCAAACTGTGAGTGATACAGGATATTAAAACACTCGCGTTCTCCAGTGGCACTGTTGTGAAGATAAATATCATCATTAGTCATCATTATCCACCCACTTTTTTCACATTTTCTACATGGGGTCACAATGTCACATCAACTGTCACCATCACACTTGAATCAATGCCTCTGTATTACATTTTATGGACAGACATAAGAGGTCTTGGGCTGCCAGATCCCTAATGGCCTAAAAATCAAGGAGCAAATCATCCCTAAGGAGTCTAAAGAACACTAAATACAGGGACAAAGCCTCCAGCCTCTCCTGCTGGTTCAGGTCTTTTAAGCCCATGATTGTTATTAGGAACCGCCAGGGTATCTCCAACTACCTAATATGTCTAGTAAGATACATCCCAAAGGTATTTTATGACGGGCCTGACCAGTGTGGTATATAGAGGTGTAAGGACTGGATCTAGAGGAGATACCCTTTGCAATCAGCTGCAGCGTAGAAAAGAATTTTCTAACCACAGTTGCAAAATAGGTTCATAGATAGGTTCTAGGCTATTGGCCCTAGGGCCTATATAAGCCTAGTCAAAAAGGTACCTTGGCTTTTGCCTCCCAGGAAAATTATTTTCCTGTGCCCCTGTCGAGCAGAGCCCCAGAGGTGATCCCTCCGATTAATTTCCTATTTCCCATCCAATCATCAAGGTTTTTCTTGAAGAGTGCTAATGAAGAGCTTTGTTTGATGTAGATAGGTAGTTTGTTCCAGAGTATGGGAAGTCTCTGGGACAGGAATCTATCCCTCCAGTATGTTCTGTTTATTGTCGTGACAAGGTTTAGGTCCCTAGAGCATGTAGCTCAGAGGGACTGGGATTTCTTTAAGTGGAGCATGTCCAACAGCTCTGGGTTTGACATAGCTTTGTATGTTAGGCAGAGATAGCCTCTGCGTAGGCGATATGCGATGGAGTAAAGCTGGAGTTTTTTGAGACGGTCTACGTAGGGCATCTGTTTGAGGCCGGTAATCCTCTTTGAGAGGTACTTCTGTGGCCTTTCCAGTTGTTATATATGTCTTGTGAGGTACATACCAAAACAGGCGTTGTACTCTATAATGGATCTAATGAGTGATGAGTAGAGGGGAACAATTACCTCTTTTTTCCTGGATGAGAAACCTTTTGTGATGAGGTGTGCCACGTAGAAGGATTTCCTGACTATTGTGGCAATGTGATTATCAAAGGAGAGACTACTGTCCACCTGTGTCCCAAGGTCTCTTATCACACTTTTGGTGTTAAGTAGACTACCGCCTATGTGGTAGTTCATGGGTACAGAGTTTTTACCAAAGGGGATGAAAATGCAATTTTTGGATTGAGTCTGAGGCCATGGCTTTGACACCAGGCATCTGTCTCAGTGAGGCCCTTTTGTAGGATGTCCACATCGTTAGGAGTTTTGATTATGACTCCTAGCTTGCAGTCATCTGCGAACTTCGTTAGCCAAAGACCTTCTGTGTTAGCCTGTACTTCAGAAAAGTAGATACCAAACAGGAGAGGACCCAGGAATGAACCCTGTGGTACTCCACTTGTCACTGGTCTGAAGTCAGATTTGGAGTCTGCTACTTTTACAATGTGGGTTCTGTCAGTGAGCCAGTTGGCAACTTATCTTGTGACATATGGATTTATACCTAGTTTATTGAGTTTATCTATAATTCCAGAGTGGGGGATGGTGTCAAAAGCCTTAGCAAGATCTAGACAGGCTGTGTGAACCACCTTACCCTCGTCTATGGCTTTGGTGACTGCTTCAAAGAAGTCTATCAGGTTTAGGAGACATGATTTGCCTTTTACAAACCCGAACTGGGTGAGGTCCAGAGTTTGGAGATTACCAATGTCTTTGTTTATAAGTTGCATGATGATATGTTCTATGGCCTTGCAGACCAGGCTCGGTAGGCTAATGGGGTGGTAGTTCCCAGGGTCCATGGTGGCACCCCCTTTTTGGAGTGGGATAACCATCGCTGTGCACCATTCAGTGGGCACAAAGCCTGAGGTGAGGTTATGACTGAACATGGTGCTTAGGTGGGGTGCCAGTTCATTCTGTAGTTCATGTAGAATGCAGCCTGGGATGTTGTCAGGTCCCATGGATGCTGTATTTTTGGCTTTGGGGCATGTGTTTTTTACCTGTGCAGCCATGATTACAGGAACTTTGCATTCTTCCGGTATAGAGATGGGCCCTTTAGGGGGTGAGAGAGGGTAAAGTTAGCACTGAACCTATCTGCCAGGATGTTGGCAATATCAGCTGGTTCTGTATATTTAGTGCCATTGTACCATAACTCAGAGCAGATCTGAGTGTTGCCATTGAGATTCTTGACATAGTTATAGAATGCTTTGTGTTTGCCTTTAGAAGCAGTGGCGATTTTGTTTTCGTAACTAGCTTTGGAGGATTTTATGAGATGGAGTAAAGCTGGAGTTTTTTGAGACGGTCTACGTAGGGCATCTGTTTGAGGCCGGTAATCCTCTTTGAGAGGTACTTCTGTGGCCTTTCCAGTTGTTATACATGTCTTGTGAGGTACATACCAAAACAGGCGTTGTACTCTATAATGGATCTAATGAGTGATGAGTAGAGGGGAACAATTACCTCTTTTTTCCTGGATGAGAAACCTTTTGTGATGAGGTGTGCCACGTAGAAGGATTTCCTGACTATTGTGGCAATGTGATTATCAAAGGAGAGACTACTGTCCACCTGTGTCCCAAGGTCTCTTATCACACTTTTGGTGTTAAGTAGACTACCGCCTATGTGGTAGTTCATGGGTACAGAGTTTTTACCAAAGGGGATGAAAATGCAATTTTTGGATTGAGTCTGAGGCCATGGCTTTGACACCAGGCATCTGTCTCAGTGAGGCCCTTTTGTAGGATGTCCACATCGTTAGGAGTTTTGATTATGACTCCTAGCTTGCAGTCATCTGCGAACTTCGTTAGCCAAAGACCTTCTGTGTTAGCCTGTACTTCAGAAAAGTAGATACCAAACAGGAGAGGACCCAGGAATGAACCCTGTGGTACTCCACTTGTCACTGGTCTGAAGTCAGATTTGGAGTCTGCTACTTTTACAATGTGGGTTCTGTCAGTGAGCCAGTTGGCAACCTATCTTGTGACATATGGATTTATACCTAGTTTATTGAGTTTATCTATAATTCCAGAGTGGGGGATGGTGTCAAAAGCCTTAGCAAGATCTAGACAGGCTGTGTGAACCACCTTACCCTCGTCTATGGCTTTGGTGACTGCTTCAAAGAAGTCTATCAGGTTTAGGAGACATGATTTGCCTTTTACAAACCCGAACTGGGTGAGGTCCAGAGTTTGGAGATTACCAATGTCTTGTTTATACGTGGCATGATGATATGTTCTATGGCCTTGCAGACCAGGCTCGGTAGGCTAATGGGGTGGTAGTTCCCAGGGTCCATGGTGGCACCCCCTTTTTGGAGTGGGATAACCATCGCTGTGCACCATTCAGTGGGCACAAAGCCTGAGGTGAGGTTATGACTGAACATGGTGCTTAGGTGGGGTGCCAGTTCATTCTGTAGTTCATGTAGAATGCAGCCTGGGATGTTGTCAGGTCCCATGGATGCTGTATTTTTGGCTTTGGGGCGTGTGTTTTTTACCTGTGCAGCCATGATTACAGGAACTTTGCATTCTTCCGGTATAGAGATGGGCCCTTTAGGGGGTGAGAGAGGGGTAAAGTTAGCACTGAACCTATCTGCCAGGATGTTGGCAATATCAGCTGGTTCTGTATATTTAGTGCCATTGTACCATAACTCAGAGCAGATCTGAGTGTTGCCATTGAGATTCTTGACATAGTTATAGAATGCTTTGTGTTTGCCTTTAGAAGCAGTGGCGATTTTGTTTTCGTAACTAGCTTTGGAGGATTTTATGAGGGATCTCAGCTTCTTACTGAGGCTGACCAGGGAGTTCCTCCAATCATGGGATTTTACTCTTTTTTGCAACAGTTTCTTTTTTCTGTTTTAGAGTTTGTTGATGGCAGGGGACCACCAGATTGGCTTCCTTTTTTTGGAGGATAGCATCTTGGTTATGTTAGGGATAGCATGATCCATGCACTCATGTAAGTGCTTATAAAGTGCATTTGTGTAGGATTCAGCAGTCATACCTCTATTGTCCGTCTGCATGGGTGTCGTGAAGTTTGCCACTTCTGTTTTAAGAAGTGTGAAGTTGGCTTTGGAGAAATTTTTTACAGTGGTTTCCCTAATGGGGGGTAGGGGCAGGATGTGGATGTCTAGGGTGATTAGCTTGTGGTCAGATCTGACCGAGGAATTGACCACTGGTGTGGAACACCAGTCGCCCGTGTTGGTAATGACCAGGTCTAGGATATTGTTGCCCCTGGTGGGGGTGTAGATAAGTTGATCCAAGGCACTGGAATTTATGAATTCCAGAAAACATTGAGCAAAAGAGTTGGTCCATGAGTAGTTTTCTCAGTTAATGGTGGGGTAGTTCAAATCGCCCATCATGAGGGTGTTGGGGTTGTACCTAATATTTTCCAGTGTATCAAGAAATGAGGAGTGAAAATCCTGGGGCACGGTGGGGGATCTGTAGCAAGTTACAATTTGGATTGTGGTCTTGCCCAGAGTTAGTTGCACTTGGATAATCTCTGATGCATTATGCTGAGCAGCTAGCCTGGAGGTGTGGATATAGGTTCATAGGTTGGTACTGAGCTATCTGCCCGAAGTCATATATTAGCCCAGCCATGTTGTGCAGTATTCACCGCCCCTTTAGTAGTTCCCTAGACCCTTGTACTAGCAGCTAGTACCCTTGGCCCCTATCTAGTAGTGCTGTTGGTGTGATCCCCGGTGTGAACTTTCTGTTACCCATCCACTCATCAAGGTTCCTCTTGAAGAGTGACAGTGAGGGGCTCTGTCTTATGTAGATCGGGACCCTGTTCCATAGTAAGGGAAGTCTCTGCGAATGAAATAAATGAATATGGACATGCCTCTGCCTTTAATGTTTCGGTCCAGATTAGCTGGCTGAAGGGTGTGGTATGAATTATAGCCTGGTAATGCAGGGGTGCTCTCTGGAGCCTTGAACCAGGTCTCTGTCACTGCACAGATGTCGATGTTCTCCATTTTGAGGAGTGCCTTGAGTGAGTGCATTTTGAGGTTTAGACTTCTAGCATTGAGTAGCATTACCCTCAGATTTTGCTTGCTTGTACCTGTTATGGTGGTGACTTTGTCATTTGAACCTTGCCTAAAAAGGCACTATAGGGGTGGCAAGAGCTTTTGCCAGTATCCGGAATCCCAAGGGCGACAGGTGCAGACCATCTCTGGCAAAGCAGCGTGGTCTGTCGATCATGTCATCCTAGGCAGACAGATACTGGATCCCCTTAGAATGACACCAGAAGCTTAGCCAGTTGTTGAAGTCAATCATTTTGTCCTTATACTGAGGTATCATTCTTGGTGATGGCAGGATGCTACTCAGGGTTAGGGTCATGCCTGCCTGGGCTACAAGTTCGGACAGCTCCTTCATGTCTCTTTTCATGTAGTCCAGGGAGGTACATCCCAGGTCATTCACACCAACATGGACAATGACAGAGTCATATTTGTAATTGTTGTGGAGTAACCTGAGTGCATGCATTAGGTGGCGGATCCTGTAACCCAACAGGCACCTGACAGTAACTCTCTCCTTGTTTAGCCTGGTGAGTGGAACATCAGTGTGCCTGACTATAGAATCACCTATGAATAGAGTGTTGGGTACATTGTTATGCCTTATGGACTGTGGTTGAGTGGCACACTGAGTTTGTGGGCTATGTGTCATTTGGGTTGTGTTGGGGGTGGAGGTTGCTTGCTTTTCTGCTTTGGAGGTCTCTGTTGCTTGAGCAGATTTTTATTGAGAACCTCCACGAATGTAGGTGTGTGTTTTGTGTTTCTATGTGTCTGTTTTGGTGGTGTAGGTTTTGAGGGACTATGTGACCATGATGATCAAAAGAGTGAATTTTCTACCAATGTTCCAAGGTCTCTCACTCCATCTTTTTGTGTGGTATGTTGTCTATACTATGTGCTGGGTTGAGGGACTGTTTACCAAATGCAACAGTATTGCAAGTTTTATGCCTTAGTTTTAGTTAATTTTCTGTATGCCACATTAATATGTGTAAGTTCAAGTTGTAGCTTCTGCATGTCAGAAGGGGATTTGAAGATGACACTCAGTAAACAATCATCTACAGACTTGGTTAACCAGAGATCCTGTATTTTCATTTGAACATTAGAGAAGTATATGCTGAATAGTAGGGATCCTTGCACAGATCCACGAGGGACTCCACTGGTTACCTTCATGCTCCCTGAGGATGCACTTGCCACTCTCAATGTGTGGTTTCTGTCCCTCAATTTGCTATCCATCTAACTCAACAGGGATCAATCTGGTGCACATCTAATTTATTATGTCAGCATGTGGTATGGTATCAAATTGACTTGTGCGGTCAAGATATGACATCTGGACAGCATGACCACTGTACAGGGCTTGTTTTATCATCTCAGAGAATTTTGTCAGACTCATTAGACAGCATCTCCCCTTAACAAAGCCAAATGACTGGTGGTCAAGTCTTACAAGATTTGTAAAATTATATTTAGCAGGTCAGTTATGACCAGTGCCATGGCCTTGCAGATGAGGCTCATCAGACTCATGGGTCTGTAGTTTCCTAGGTGTGTGATGAGACAGTCCTTGCGAAGTGGCATCACAGATGATTTGTGGCATACCTCAAGGACAAAACCAGTGGCTGAGTTCATGCTGAATAGCTCAAGGAGCGAGTTCATCGGTGCATGTTTAGTTTTGTTCAACATTCTGTCAGATATGTTATCAAGTTCCACAGAGGATGTATTTATTCATTTTTTTATTATTTTGTTTTGCAAAAGTACCTTTAATAAGTGCTTTTTTGTAATGATAGAGGGTTTAAGATCCTTTGGAATACGTGGGTTTTCTATAGTTGTCTTGGGGTGAAATTTGTACACAATTTGTCAACTAATACATCTGCAATATCTACTAGCTCCAAGTAGGTGGTGCCATTTTGAATAAGTTCAGAGCAATGTTGGCAATTATTTCTTAATTTCTTGATAAAAGTTAAGTAGGATCTGTAATTACCTTTAGCTTCTGATGATAGTATATGTTGATGTGATGCCATCTTGGATAACCTTTTGATGCTGACCACAATTTGGGGGTCTCTAGTTTTTTTTTGCTGTTGTTTTATTCTCTTGTTTATTTGTGTATGTGGACCACCAGCCTGGTTTGTTCCTGAACCTCACATTTTGTATGGTTTTGTAGGGGCTATCAGATTAACACATTTATCTGGGTGAATGCAGAATTTCATTTCACTTTTCACATAATTCACAATTCTTATAATATAGATCATTGGCTACATTTTGACTAAGATTGCAGAGTTAATTACATACTAAAATCTGTAAAAATAAAGGCAGCTGTTTCACAAAACATTATACCATGTGGTGAGGAAGGCAATAGTAGGTCAGTGCTTAAGTGATTTACTATCAGCTTAGTTTTGTCATTCTTGGATATGTGTTAAGCGTTCATTAGTCACTTGAAGATTCTGTTAAAACAAAACTTTACAGTAAAAAATATGACTGAACAGTAGGTATGGAAGAAGGTGAAAACGTTGCCATTCATCTTGATGGAACAATGAGCATGTTACTTCTGTGTCTGAGATTTCTGTATCAGTGCTTTACCCTGAAATAATTTCAATTTCAGTGAATGAGACGGTTTTGTAGGAGTTGAAGCATATTTTCCATAGAACTCTCGGTTCATTTCAGGACTCACAGTCAGTCTGGGGAGTTTGAGAATAATCTGATGCAGTTTCGAGGAATTTCTTTTTTGTATACTTTTTGTAGATAGTGACAAAGTGTTTATAATTTAGTGTACATGGATTTTCTGAAAGGGGGACTTGTGATTTTAAGCCTTTGTCAGGGATGTGCTAGGCATAATGACCATGTTTGGTGCAGGGGTACTGAATATGTTTCTTATGAAGTTACTGGGTAGTTTTTTATTCCACACTTGTGCTGCAGAATCCTTTATAGTGAACATAGTTTGCACTATTTCCGACCGATCTGGAGGATAGGGCTGTTTTCAGTTTCATATTGTTTCCTACTGCCTGCTAAAATTGGGCGAAGTAGCTAATTTTGATGAACCTTGAAAACTGTGTGAGGAAATCTATCTATGCTTGCTGTGTGTGCAAGTGAACATCCACGTCCATTCGTATGTACAACTATACATACATACACACACACACACACCATATATATATATATATATATATACACACACACACACATATATATATATATATATATATATATATATATATATATATATAGGACCATAAAATAAGGTGGAGAGGCAACCAGAGCATATAAACATTAAATGCCTTTAAATAGTCAAATAATCCAAGTTTCAGGCGAAATAAAAGTAACCGGACTTTAATATGTGCACAAAACAGTAAGCGCTTTCACAAAAGCTTCATCAGACCGTTAGATTTCAAACACATCAATTAACTAGGTTTATATAGACTTGACGTAATACCATGTTAAATACATTCAAATTCTTAAAGGAATATATTCACTAAAACTGTTAAAAATGTATCATTGCTATTCAAACTGTTCCACCAGCTCGCTGTATCTATAGTATTAATGTCAATATATATATGTCTAAAACATTGCTTAAATCTTCCCTCTAATAATTATTCATATTAATTATATCAAATCACTCATACTAAAAATACATAGAACTTATAAAATGTTAGAATTCATGTGAATATAGGCTCTAAATACTATATGCGATTTTAATACATTAAAATAAACATTGTCTTTAAATAGACATTATGCAAAATTCATTAATTATTTCATGACTACAGCTAGTATCAAATATTAGATCTTCATATTTAAAAACGTTCAACTAGAAATTTCTAAGTTGTGCTTTTAAATAAATAAACGCATAGCTAACGTTAAAAATCATGTAAACTATGCTGTAGTGTCATTATTAAAAACTTATGTACAAAATAGATAAAAAACTTAACTGCTAACTATATGAACAATACAGATTAATACACAATATATAATTGATACCAATCACTAAATATTAAATTCAAAATGCACGCTATATGCTATTATAAAGATGCTTTTAAACAATTCCAGTCTTCGCTATTTAATGTTGCTCAACTAAATTTCTATGTTACTTACTTCCATAAAAGGTTCCCTATTTAAAAAAGATATTTTAAAAAATATATATTTTTAAGGGACTTTGGTAAATCTATGTTTCATTCACTCATGAGAGTATCTAACCTATACATTCGCTTACACAAATGAACTATTTATACAGCCACTGTTATAAAGGGAGCAAACTAATCATTGCTATGTTTCCTTACATATTACCAATAAATACATTAGGAATAAATAACCAATGCTATTTGCGTATCATAACGCTTAATGATAGATTCGCTGAATTAAAACGCATTATATATTGCAAATATTACTGCTTGTGTCAGGCTTGTAAGGATAAGAACCTGCACGTAATGAACATGCACGCGGAGCAAAGAAGAATAAACAACTAGAATGTATACATTATAAAAACAAATTAATGCAACCGCTATTTATATGTCATAATGCGTGTCTAATGAAGCATTCAACAATGCATATACTCCTATGAGTATTAAAAACCAAACTAATAATGCACCATACAATATATTAGGACTTTCATTGTTATCTAGTCAAGCAGTGCGCTGTATGCATATTGAAACAATGCAATAGGAGGATTTACCAGACATCAACAATATATATTCATACTGAATGTGTATTAATAGGATACAGAAAACGTGCCAACATATATTCATAGAGTGCATGTAGTCTAAAAATAATAACAGTGATAAACAGTCCCATAAAAGGCCCTAATTAGAGAAAATTTTTTTAAAATTAATGTTTTAAAGGGACATTAGTATATCCATGTTTAATTCATTCATGGAGATGTCAAATCAGTACATCCACTTACAAAATAAACTATTCATATAGCCACTGTTATAAGTGAAGCAGACTAATCATTGTTATACTTCCTTACATATTACCAATAAGTACACTAGGAATGGATAACCAATGTTATATGCATATCATAGCAACAATGACAAATTCACAAAATTTAAACGCGTTATGTAGTGCAAGTGTTACTGCTTATATCAGGCTTGTAGAGATAGAGACCACGCTTGATTCATATAGCCACTGTTATAAGTGAAGCAGACTAATCATTGTTATACTTCCTTACATATTACCAATAAGTACACTAGGAATAAATAACCAATGTTAAATGCGATCATAACGCTTAATGGCAAATTAAGCCAAATTTAAACACGTTATGTAGTGCAAATGTTACTGCTTGTGTCAGACTTGTAGAGATAGAGACCACGCTCAATAACCATCCACGCAAGGCAGAGAAGAGTGAACAAATTGAAATGTGTACATTATAGAGACAGGGTAATTCAACTACTGTATTATGTCATAATGCCTATCTAGTCAAGCATCTGACAAAACTTATAAACCTATAAAATTTAAAACTAACCAATAACACACCATACAATATATTAAAACATTCATCATTATCTAGTCAAGCAGTGCGTTATATGCAAATTCAAACAACACGATGGAAGGATTTACCATGCACCAAATATATATGCACAATATGTGTTGATGGGGTGCAAACAATGTACCAACATATATTCATAGAGTGTGTGTATTCTAGGGGTGACAGTGATAAACATTCTAAACATTGAAACACGTCCCTATAAAAATATGTACAATAAAAATAATAATATGATGGTAGGAGAATCAAATCCATCCATAATATACCATCCTATATTCTTAGAGTAGGTATACTCTAAGAATGACAATGAATGCATTCTAATCACTAAATGACATCCCTATTAAATTATATACTATGAAAATAATAATAATATGTTGATAAGAAAAATCAAATCCAACAAAAATTAGGTTCTAACTGTAAACGAGCTCTACTGCAACGATCTGGACAATATAATAAAATTATGATGCAGAGAAAGATTGCATAAAACGATGTATTCAAACCAAACAGTTTTTAATTAATATGTATCCTTCATTATTTAATATATTATGACTATCTTAGTCAATAAATATTACTTAGTTTGTAGCGTCTTGCTCTAAGTGTAGGTTTGATAGAAGCTCTATCATTTAGCCCCTTTCCCTTATCTGCCCGTAGGCGCAATATCCACTTCACCTCTCTACATTCGGTCCTATTACGTATATCTCCTTCACTAATCGTAGGACTGATGTGGTCTATCACCTTAAATTTAAAGGTATGGTGCAAGCCTTCTATGCCTACATGCTTAGCTAATGCATTCATAGTATAGCCAATTTTTATCGCATAAAGGTGTTCCCTAATCCTAGTACGAAGCATTCTGTTGGTCTTGCCAACATAGAATGCAGAAACAATCCTGACATACCGCTAAATATACTATGTTCTCTGTAAAACAAGTAGCTGATACATCAAACGGAAAACTTGTCCGGTATTAGGATGTATAAATATGTTATCAGGAGCTATATGAGCACAATAATTGCATTTCATGCATGGGATAGTACCTGTGTGAATCTGGTCTAACATATTATTATTCTGATAACATAATAGCTTTTTAAATTGGTCGATTTTTAAATTGAAATTTAGGATGTTCCCCCACTATTGTTTTAATTTCATCACTACTGGTAAGGATGTTCCAATATTTATTTATGATGTCCGTAAAAGACTTCCTATCAGTGGTGTAATATAATGGAATTCTCACAACGCCCATCTGACATGGTAAAATGGGGTTGACATGTTTATGAGCAGAGAAGTAGGATAAGCTCTATCTTTTCTAATAGTATCTATATCCATTAAACCTCTCTTGATTTCCTCTGCTGCATATCCACGTTTGATTAACCTATCCTGAAATTGTCCAATTTCTTTCACAAAACCTTGTTCAGAGGCATTAAGTCTAGAGATTCTCATACTCTGACCTTTAATAATATTCTCAAATACATATGGAGGGTGCATGCTAGATCTATGGAGTAAGGAATTTCTATAACAGGTCTTCCTGTACACACCTGTGTTCACTTGGTTACTCATCACTCTTTCAACATACACATCCAAATAATCAATCCTATCATAAGAATATGTATGGGTAAACTTGAGATATGACGTCATATTATTGATAGCAGAAATATATGCCTGCAATTGTTCTAAATGACCATCCCAAAGTAGAAAAACGTCATCGACAAAATGTCGATAAAACGGAACAAATTTGGAATGTAAAGTATGTTTAAAAAGGGTCTCCTCCTCCCATTCAGCGAGAAACATGTTGGCGTAGCTATTGGCACAGGGTGTGCCCATAGCCACGCCGTCTCGCTGAATGTAGATGTCATTATCATAGGTGAATACATTATGCTGTAAGATGGCTTCTGTAAATCTCACTATCAGATCCATTTTCTGTGTAGTATAATTACTATGTTTCATCAAATAACATTGGATAGCCTCTACCCCTATAGTATTAGGGATAACTGTAAATAAAGATTGCACATCTAATGTGACAAATAAAGAGTGGGGTGTAAGTGGATGATTCTCTAGATGTTTATATAAATCTATCAAAAATTGTTTGGTATCTTTCAAAATATGCCCATTGTCATTAATCACCGGTCTCAAACACTGCTCAACAAACACTGAAAATGGTTCAGTACTCCAACCTCCTCCAGAGACTATTGGTCTCATCGGTGGGTTAGTGCCATGTTTGTGTATTTTGGGTATGCCTTGAATACTAGGTACTAGGGGATATTCAACCTTAAGAAAATTGGCTAGTTGAGGATCAATACTATGTGTATATAATAATTCAGAGATCATATTTGTCATTCTCAGTTTGATATCTCTCAATTGTTGGTTAGATATCTTATCGTAAAATTATTATCATAACATACTCAGCATGGTAGTATGATAGTGAATCGCATCCATGATAACCAAAGGTCCCCCTTTATCAGCAGGTCTAAAAACGATGTTACGATCAGCTCTTAATGTATTCAATGCCACCCTCTCATTACGGGTTAAGTTATTATATAAATATTTGCGTGGTTTATCTCTGATAGTATAATGATGGTAAATATCATCCTCCACTAGTTTATAAAACGTCTCTAGTACTGGGTGGTTATGGGGCACATAGTCGCTTTTTTTCTTAACTTGTTGCCCATAAGAACGGCTATCTAGCCCATATTGATATCGCAACATAACATTCCTAACAAACACTTTAACATCAGTAAGTAAATCTGTAAGTTTGCTCCTTTCAGAGGGAATAAATGTAAGTCCTTTATTAAGGACGTTAAATTCAAAATTATCCAAACTTCTGTGAGATATATTCCAAATTAGGTTGTTCTCTTCTGATTCCACATTTTTTTGATAGTCTGATTGGTATATTTCTCTTCGGATAATTTCCTTTTCTGTCGTCCTTGACTGACTGATCGTTCCCTCTTGTCCCCCCTCACCATGGTTATGGGAAGGGGGAAATGTGGAAAAATCATATTCTGATGTGCGTCTGTATTGTTAACAGAAGTTCTATTGTTGGTTATAATCTTGGGTCGTACTACTTGAGAATCATCAATAGTAGTAGGCAGATGATTCATAATGAATTCTGCAGTGTTCATATTAACTGGATGGTTCATAATAGGTTCACCAGTGTTCATATTAGCTGCTTCAGCACTGCTATTGTCTGCTTCAGTATCCAACTGGTGGCCCTTATCAGAAATTATGGGGCCATTTATATTACTATTAGCTCTTTCACTATTCATTTGGCTAATGTGAGAATGCTGCATGGCTGGGGATGTCATGAAACGCTCAGATGAATGCGAAGATACCTGCTGTGCCATGGGCTGCTTTAAAGTAGGTTGTGAATGAATGTCCTCTGGATGGTTATGCAGTGGAGGTTTAGTACCATATTCAGTTCTAGGCCAAGCAAACACTTGAGAGAGCCTAAAATCTCGAATGTCCCTATCAATCTTATTTCTTTTCTGTTGTAATAAACGCCTTTCATATGCACACACCCCATCCAAGATGTTCGATAGGGCATTATTTATAGTAATTTCTGGGTACTTCATATATAATTCTTGTTGTTGTTTAGTAATGGATTCTATAAGTTCTTTTTCTATTGGCACAAAGAAAGTTAATAGAAGTTGTATATATTTATTGCTTAATTCCAGGTTTAATTTCTGCCATTGTGTTAACAGCTCTGGATATTGCTTCAGACTTCAGACAGACTTTCTGAAGCTAAAGCGTTTATCCACCCAACGGCAGCATTTTGAAGTTTGCCTTAAGAAGCATATAATACCGAGAGGTCTTAGAATTCTAAAGATGCCAACCTATGGTGAGCAATATCCAGAGCTGTTAACACAATGGCAGAAATTAAACCTGGAATTAAGCAATAAATATATACAACTTCTATTAACTTTCTTTGTGCCAATAGAAAAAGAACTTATAGAATCCATTACTAAACAACAACAAGAATTATATATGAAGTACCCAGAAATGACTATAAATAATGCCCTATCGAACATCTTGGATGGGGTGTGTGCATATGAAAGGCGTTTATTACAACAGAAAAGAAATAAGATTGATAGGGACATTCGAGATTTTAGGCTCTCTCAAGTGTTTGCTTGGCCTAGAAATGAATATGGTACTAAACCTCCACTGCATAACCATCCAGAGGACATTCATTCACAACCTACTTTAAAGCAGCCCATGGCACAGCAGGTATCTTTGCATTCATCTGAGCGTTTCATGACATCCCCAGCCATGCAGCATTCTCACATTAGCCAAATGAATAGTGAAAGAGCTAATAGTAATATAAATGGCCCCATAATTTCTGATAAGGGCCACCAGTTGGATACTGAAGCAGACAATAGCAGTGCTGAAGCAGCTAATATGAACACTGGTGAACCTATTATGAACCATCCAGTTAATATGAACACTGCAGAATTCATTATGAATCATCTGCCTACTACTATTGATGATTCTCAAGTAGTACGACCCAAGATTATAACCAACAATAGAACTTCTGTTAACAATATAGACGCACATCAGAATATGATTTTTCCACATTTCCCCCTTCCCATAACCATGGTGAGGGGGGACAAGAGGGAACGATCAGTCAGTCGAGGACGACAGAAAAGGAAATTATCCGAAGAGAAATATACCAATCAGACTATCAAAAAAATGTGGAATCAGAAGAGAACAACCTAATTTGGAATATATCTCACAGAAGTTTGGATAATTTTGAATTTAACGTCCTTAATAGAGGACTTACATTTATTCCCTCTGAAAGGAGCAAACTTACAGATTTACTTACTGATGTTAAAGTGTTTGTTAGGAATGTTATGTTGCGATATCAATATGGGCTAGATAGCCGTTCTTATGGGCAACAAGTTAAGAAAAAAAGCGACTATGTGCCCCATAACCACCCAGTACTAGAGACGTTTTATAAACTAGTGGAGGATGATATTTACCATCATTATACTATCAGAGATAAACCACGCAAATATTTATATAATAACTTAACCCGTAATGAGAGGGTGGCATTGAATACATTAAGAGCTGATCGTAACATCGTTTTTAGACCTGCTGATAAAGGGGGACCTTTGGTTATCATGGATGCGATTCACTATCATACTACCATGCTGAGTATGTTAAGTGATAATAATTTTTACGATAAGATATCTAACCAACAATTGGGAGATATCAAACTGAGAATGACAAATATGATCTCTGAATTATTATATACACATAGTATTGATCCTCAACTAGCCAATTTTCTTAAGGTTGAATATCCCCTAGTACCTAGTATTCAAGGCATACCCAAAATACACAAACATGGCACTAACCCACCGATGAGACCAATAGTCTCTGGAGGAGGTTGGAGTACTGAACCATTTTCAGTGTTTGTTGAGCAGTGTTTGAGACCGGTGATTAATGACAATGGGCATATTTTGAAAGATACCAAACAATTTTTGATAGATTTATATAAACATCTAGAGAATCATCCACTTACACCCCACTCTTTATTTGTCACATTAGATGTGCAATCTTTATTTACAGTTATCCCTAATACTATAGGGGTAGAGGCTATCCAAAGTTATTTGATGAAACATAGTAATTATACTACACAGAAAATGGATCTGATAGTGAGATTTACAGAAGCCATCTTACAGCATAATGTATTCACCTATGATAATGACATCTACATTCAGCGAGGCAGGCGTGGCTATGGGCACACCCTGTGCCAATAGCTACGCCAACATGTTTCTCGCTGAATGGGAGGAGGAGACCCTTTTTAAACATACTTTACATTCCAAATTTGTTCCGTTTTATCGACATTTTGTCGATGACGTTTTTCTACTTTGGGATGGTCATTTAGAACAATTGCAGGCATATATTTCTGCTATCAATAATATGACGTCATATCTCAAGTTTACCCATACATATTCTTATGATAGGATTGATTATTTGGATGTGTATGTTGAAAGAGTGATGAGTAACCAAGTGAACACAGGTGTGTACAGGAAGACCTGTTATAGAAATTCCTTACTCCATAGATCTAGCATGCACCCTCCATATGTATTTGAGAATATTATTAAAGGTCAGAGTATGAGAATCTCTAGACTTAATGCCTCTGAACAAGGTTTTGTGAAAGAAATTGGACAATTTCAGGATAGGTTAATCAAACGTGGATATGCAGCAGAGGAAATCAAGAGAGGTTTAATGGATATAGATACTATTAGAAAAGATAGAGCTTATCCCTACTTCTCTGCTCATAAACATGTCAACCCCATTTTACCATGTCAGATGGGCGTTGTGAGAATTCCATTATATTACACCACTGATAGGAAGTCTTTTACGGACATCATAAATAAATATTGGAACATCCTTACCAGTAGTGATGAAATTAAAACAATAGTGGGGGAACATCCTAAATTTCAATTTAAAAATCGACCCAATTTAAAAAAGCTATTATGTTATCAGAATAATAATATGTTAGACCAGATTCACACAGGTACTATCCCATGCATGAAATGCAATTATTGTGCTCATATAGCTCCTGATAACATATTTATACATCCTAATACCGGACAAGTTTTCCGGTTTGATGTATCAGCTACTTGTTTTACAGAGAACATAGTATATTTAGCGGTATGTCAGGATTGCTCTGCATTCTATGTTGGCAAGACCAACAGAATGCTTCGTACTAGGATTAGGGAACACCTTTATGCGATAAAAATTGGCTATACTATGAATGCATTAGCTAAGCATGTAGGCATAGAAGGCTTGCACCATACCTTTAAATTTAAGGTGATAGACCACATCAGTCCTACGATTAGTGAAGGAGATATACGTAATAGGACCGAATGTAGAGAGGTGAAGTGGATATTGCGCCTACGGGCAGATAAGGGAAAGGGGCTAAATGATAGAGCTTCTATCAAACCTACACTTAGAGCAAGACGTTTACAAACTAAGTAATATTTATTGACTAAGATAGTCATAATATATTAAATAATGAAGGATACATATTAATTAAAAAACTGTTTGGTTTGAATACATCGTTTTATGCAATCTTTCTCTGCATCATAATTTTATTATATTGTCCAGATCGTTGCAGTAGAGCTCGTTTACAGTTAGAACCTAATTTTTGTTGGATTTGATTTTTCTTATCAACATATTATTATTATTTTCATAGTATATAATTTAATAGGGATGTCATTTAGTGATTAGAATGCATTCATTGTCATTCTTAGAGTATACCTACTCTAAGAATATAGGATGGTATATTATGGATGGATTTGATTCTCCTACCATCATATTATTATTTTTATTGTACATATTTTTATAGGGACGTGTTTCAATGTTTAGAATGTTTATCACTGTCACCCCTAGAATACACACACTCTATGAATATATGTTGGTACATTGTTTGCACCCCATCAACACATATTGTGCATATATATTTGGTGCATGGTAAATCCTTCCATCGTGTTGTTTGAATTTGCATATAACGTACTGCTTGACTAGATAATGATGAATGTTTTAATATATTGTATGGTGTGTTATTGGTTAGTTTTTAAATTTTATAGGTTTATAAGCTTTGTCAGATGCTTGACTAGATAGGCATTATGACATAATACAGTAGTTGAATTACCCTGTCTCTATAATGTACACATTTCAATTTGTTCACTCTTCTCTGCCTTGCGTGGATGGTTATTGAGCGTAGGTCTCTATCTCTACAAGTCTGACACAAGCAGTAACATTTGCACTACATAACGTGTTTAAATTTGGCGAATTTGCCATTAAGCGTTATGATACGCATTTAACATTGGTTATTTATTCCTAGTGTACTTATTGGTAATATGTAAGGAAGTATAACAATGATTAGTCTGCTTCACTTATAACAGTGGCTATATGAATCAAGCGTAGGTCTCTATCTCTACAAGCCTGATATAAGCAGTAACACTTGCACTACATAACGCGTTTAAATTTTGTGAATTTGTCATTAAGCGTTATGATATGCATATAACATTGGTTATCCATTCCTAGTGTACTTATTGGTAATATGTAAGGAAGTATAACAATGATTAGTCTGCTTCACTTATAACAGTGGCTATATGAATAGTTTATTTTTGTAAGTGGATGTACTGATTTGACATCTCCATGAATGAATTAAACATGGATATACTAATGTCCCTTTAAAACATTAATTTTAAAAAAATTTTCTCTAATTAGGGGCCTTTTTATGGGACTGTTTATCACTGTTATTATTTTTAGACTACATGCACTCTATGAATATATGTTGGCACGTTTTCTGTATCCTATTAATACACATTCAGTATGAATATATATTGTTGATGTCTGGTAAATCCTCCTATTGCATTGTTTCAATATGCATACAGCGCACTGCTTGACTAGATAACAATGAAAGTCCTAATATATTGTATGGTGCATTATTAGTTTGGTTTTTAATACTCATAGGAGTATATGCATTGTTGAATGCTTCATTAGACACGCATTATGACATATAAATAGCGGTTGCATTAATTTGTTTTTATAATGTATACATTCTAGTTGTTTATTCTTCTTTGCTCCGCGTGCATGTTCATTACGTGCAGGTTCTTATCCTTACAAGCCTGACACAAGCAGTAATATTTGCAATATATAATGCGTTTTAATTCAGCTGAATCTATCATTAAGCGTTATGATACGCATAAATAGCATTGGTTATTTATTCCTAATGTATTTATTGGTAATATGTAAGGAAACATAGCAATGATTAGTTTGCTCCTTTATAACAGTGGCTGTATAAATAGTTCATTTGTGTGCGAATGTATAGGTTAGATACTCTCATGAGTGAATGAAACATAGATTTACCAAAGTCCCTTAAAAATATATATTTTTTAAAATATCTTTTAAATAGGAACCTTTTATGGAAGTAAGTAACATAGAAATTTAGTTGAGCAACATTAAATAGCGAAGACTGGAATTGTTTAAAAGCATCTTTATAATAGCATATAGCGTGCATTTTGAATTTAATATTTAGTGATTGGTATCAATTATATATTGTGTATTAATCTGTATTGTTCATATAGTTAGCAGTTAAGTTTTTTATCTATTTTGTACATAAGTTTTTAATAATGACACTACAGCATAGTTTACATGATTTTTAACGTTAGCTATGCGTTTATTTATTTAAAAGCACAACTTAGAAATTTCTAGCTGAACGTTTTTAAATATGAAGATCTAATATTTGATACTAGCTGTAGTCATGAAATAATTAATGAATTTTGCATAATGTCTATTTAAAGACAATTTTTATTTTAATGTATTAAAATCGCATATAGTATTTAGAGCCTATATTCACATGAATTCTAACATTTTATAAGTTCTATGTATTTTTAGTATGAGTGATTTCATATAATTAATATGAATAATTATTAGAGGGAAGATTTAAGCAATGTTTTAGACATATATATATTGACATTAATACTATAGATACAGCGAGCTGGTGGAACAGTTTGAATAGCAATGATACATTTTTAACAGTTTTAGTGAATATATTCCTTTAAGAATTTGAATGTATTTAACATGGTATTATGTCAAGTCTATATAAACCTAGTTAATTGATGTGTTTGAAATCTAACGGTCTGATGAAGCTTTTGTGAAAGCGCTTACTGTTTTGTGCACATATTAAAGTCCGGTTACTTTTATTTCGCTTGAAACTTGGATTATTTGACTATTTAAAGGCATTTAATGTTTATATGCTCTGGTTGCCTCTCCACCTTATTTTATGGTCCTATTTACTTGAATTTGGAGGTTTACGAGAGGTATTTGTATCGTTGGGATTCTGGATATTCTTGTCTATATATATATATATATATATATATATATATATATATATATATATATATATACACACACACACACACACACACACACACATAAATGGTATTTCCTTAAATGATCATTTGCCTGTATCCCATGGGTCTCCACTGCAGGAAGTTCTGTATTTTATAAAGTATGGCCATACAATGCACTTATGCTGATGTGAAGTGCTTAGAAAAATGGTGAAACATAGCATGTATGCAGCTATTGAGTTTGACTTTATTGAGCTGAATGTAGGAGTAATGACTTACAAAAGTCATGAACACTGAGAAGCCATGTAGCAGAAACAATGGCATGTCCTTAAAAGATCATTTGCATATATCCCATGAGCCTCCAGTGCAGGATGTTTAAAATATTACACAGTGAAGACTAACTTGACTAACAATCTACCTTGTAGATTTCACAGATTTTACTAAATGGTTTGTTTGTGTGACTTTCTTTTTGTTGTATATTCACACACAGACACATTTCCATACATATATATATATATATATATATATATATATATATATATATATATATATATATATATATATATATATATAAATATATTATGTATACACATATAAATACACACACACACATATAAATATATTATGTATACACATATAAATACACACACACACATATATATATATATATATATATATATAAATATATATATATATATATATATATATATATATATATATATATATATATATATATATATGAGTCCTTCATTTGTTTGAACTTTCAAATGTACGAAACTCATATGGCCGACACCATATGAGTGAACATTTGAAAGGTCGACAAATGATAGCGGTGATCCCGCTACTGTAATGTGATCTCAGAGTGAGAATATTTAAGTAGCAGGGGGTGTGGGGGGCGCAGGCCCCGCGTGGAGGGTGCAGGGGGGCTTGCCCCCTGCCTAACATAGTTTAATTTGTTTACAGGTAGGTAAATGGTGCTATTTCAGGATGTAAGTTTTTAGGAATGTCTATCATATGGTGTCAGCCATATGAAAGTCGGCATTGTGAATGGTCGATATTCTGAAGTAGACCCATACATATATATATATATATATATATATATATATATATATATATATATATATACATATATATATATATATATATATATATATATATATATATATATATATATATATATATATATATATATGTAGACATAGATACAGATATCTTCTGGTTCCTGGATTCATTCCCATGCAATGCAGCACACTGGGCAGTGAGCACCTTTTAGCACTTGTTGCTTCTATAGTGGTTACAGGTTTTACTGGCCTGGGTTGCTAACCAGAGGGCCAATCCTCTTTATAGGGGGCACCACATACTTGCACGCACACACTCACACCTAGGGCCAATTTAAAGCATCCAGTCCACCTACTGCATTTCTTTCAAATGTGGGAGGAAACAGGGCCACCCAGGTAAAACCCACGCAAATGCTGGGATGACATGAAGACTCCACAAAGAAGGCACTCCAACTGAGAATCGAACAGGAGAACCTCTTGCTGTGAGGAAACTGCTGCAAAATTTGTCATCAAAAATTTTCTCTAAGGATGAAATAGATTTATTAAATAAAGGCATAAAGGCTTGTGTTTTATTCCTTCTTTTTATGCCTCCCAATATTCCACTGTTATGGATTTAAAACAATTTTGTCGGAATTTGAATCTAAAAATTTTTTATACTCAAAAGCAGGATATGGGCAATATTATTAACACCTCATTCAGGTTTGAAAATGCCATCTTTCAACCACTGTATCATCCCGTTGTTAAAGTGTTCAAGCAACATGTGATTCAGGATTTGCATGTAAGTCAAAATATTATTTTTAAAAAATATAACTTATGTAGCAAATAGAAATCGCATTAAATATTCTAAAGAATAATGAAACAGTGTAGTTAAAGCAGGCAAAGGTGGATTATAACAAAGAGATAGGAAGACAGTTGAATGATGTGGTGTCATATTGTAAGTTGGCATATGATCCGGGTTCCGCATTTACATCTAAGGTTGACAGATTCTTAGTTGAGGCTAAAAATGAAGGCTTTGTTTCTGAGACATTGTTGCAACAGCTTTTAGTAGATGATCCCAAGCCACAGTGGTTTTACATTTTGCCCCAAATCCATAAATCAGTGACCAACCCACCTGGTAGACCAATAGTCTCTGGAAGGGGCTCCTTAACAGAACAATTGTCAGTTAATCTTGAAACCCAAATGAAACCTTTTTTGCAGTTTGCAAGAGCACGTATAAAAGATACTAAACAGTTTCTTAAACTCATGAATGATGTGCAAATCCCACTGAATTCTTATTTGTGTACACTTGATTTATGACCCTTGTACACTAGTATTCCGCATGAAAGAGGATTACATGCAGTTAAATATTGGTCGGTGTATTCACAAATGTATTCTGAAACCAAAGTGGAATTCTTGTTGAACTTACTTGGTTTGGTACTTGAACATAATGTATTTCGATATAAGGCTGATTGGTTCTTACAAATAAAGGGTACAGCAATGGGCACTACATTTGCTCCGATATTTGCAGATTTGTTCATGGGGTTTCTAGAGGTTAATCTGATTTATACTGAGGAAAATCCTTTCAAAAAATATCTGAATATGTGGTACCATTTTTTAGATGATTGCTGGTGTGTTTGGAATGGTCTCTTGGACATATGGGGAACATTTGTTGAATATCTTAATTTAAATGAATTTGGATTAGTTTTTGTTGGTAAAATGTATTTATTCATTGTGGATTTTTTGGATGTGAATGTGATGAAACTTACTGATAGGACCATGAGTACGAGTTTGTACTGCAAGCCATTTACTAAACATTCTTTGCTGCATAATTCTAGCTGCCATCCAAACCAAGTAACTGAAAATATATCCACAGCACAATTTTTGATGTTAAGGCATATATATATATATATATATATATATATATATATATATATATATATATATATATATATATATATATATAGCTCTAATGATACGTTTAAATCAGAGGCCTCAAAAATAGAAGCTAGATTTATAAAAAGAGATGGTTGATAAACATTGGCACCTCTTAAAGACAGATCCATTTTTTTGATCAAAGTTTGGATGCATATTTCCATTATGGGTACAAAAGAGGTAAAAAATATAGGCAAATATCTCTCAGGTTTTAACAGAGATATGGATGGATATAAAATCAAAAAGATTAAATTAAGTGTACATTCTGTGGCAATTGTATACATTGTAAGACTGTCTCTACAACTAGATCTTTTACTTTAGTAAATACCTCTAAATAATTTGCCATTAGACACGTAATTACATGTACCACAGAATGGGTAATATATATGGCAGTTTGCCAATGTGGAGCATCCTACATTGGTCAGATGTCAAGACCTTTGAAACAAAGAATAGTGGTACATCTGAGTGATATAAATTGTAAACATCCTAGAAGTACTTTATATATACACCAACGTGAACACATCACAGCACATTTTATCTCTGTAGGTATAGATATGATAAAGGTGATGGTCAATCTAGTGCAATTAAACATAAGATTTTGACCCAGAAAGAAAGATTGTGGATTATCAACTTAGGGCCATTATATAAACCTGGACTTAATGAATATTGTTGTAGTACTAGGTTTATTTGCATAGGAAAGATGGCATCTATGTGTCTACTCTCTTTTAGTATATAATGTGCTGAGATAGTTACTATTAGAACTCCTATGTGGTAAAGTTAGAAAAATACTGAAAAAGTTTAAAGAAAAAGTACTAAGAATATATGATCTGATATTTTATTAGTTATTGTTCATTTCTAGCTGAGTTTTTGTTCCTCTCTAGCTGGATTGTTAATAAAGAATTAGATTTGTACTTCTGTTTAGGTAAAGAATGAAAATGCTGACTGTGTCTTTAAATGGAAATGTTAAATGCTACTATGTTGTTACTTCCTGCTTTACACTGATGAAGTCAGTGGGTGAAACCGGTCTATTTGTTTTGGTCCACAAAAAGTCTGGTGAAATAAATCTTTCAACCTTGCTATTTAAGTGGTTTCTTCTAGAGGTGGTGGATTCGTTTTGTAGCAGCTAATTCACCTGCCGTGCTGTACTGAAAAAAATATATATAATATATAAACAGACACACACACACACACACACACACACACACACACACACACACACACACACACACACACACATACATATATATATGGGTACTGTAGATGTTCATATATACATACAGACAGTCTGAGAAAGTTAAAAGTAGATCCATAACCCATTAAATTAATGCATATGGGGAAGAATGGTTTTAAGTCTGTAACCAGTGCGTTCGTGTGTGTGTGTGTGTAGATATATATATCTAGTTCTATCTAGCTCTCTGTCTGCAACTATATGTATATGTATATATATATATATCTATATATCTATATATATCTCTATATATAGCTCTCTCTCTCTCTCTATATATATATATATATATATATATATATATATATATATATATATATGGATCTACCTGACAACACCGACACACTACAACACCGACAACGAAATCACCGACACCACATAACCGAAAGTTTACAAACACGAAACCTCACATGCCCGACATACCACAATCCCGACAATCAACAAACAAAACAAATCCCTGTCCAAAAGCACACACACAACACAAGCACACCAAAATCCTTACAAACCCACACTAAACCTTACATACACAACTATCTATAACTTTAACCCAAACCCTAACCCTAAGGTCCGTCACTATCGCACACTCACCTAACCCCCGCCCTAACCCTAACTCACTTAACCCGCCCTAACCCTAAAGACTGTCACTATCACACACTCACCTAACCCGCGCCCTAACCCAAACTCACTTAACCCGCCCCTAACCCTAAAGACTGTCACTATCGCACACTCACCTAACCCGCGCCCTAACCCTAACCCTAACTCACTTAACCCGCCCCTAAGCCTAAAGACTGTCACTATCGCACACTAACCCGCACCCTAACCCTAACTCACTTAACCCACCCCTATCCCTAGAGTCCATCAATATCGCACACTTAGCTTACTCGCACCCTAACCCTAACGTCCGTCACTACCGCATACTTACACAGCCTTTTCACATGTCAGTGTTCTCAGCGTCGGGGTTTTCATCCATCGGTCATCTCAGTTTTCGATCTTCTGGTGTCGGTGTTCTCATTATCGGCGTTGTCAGGTAGACCCATATATATATATATATATATATATATATATATATATATATATATATATATATATATATATATATATATATATATATATATATATATATATATATATATACACACACACACATAGATACATCTGTCTCTATTCTCTCTCTCTCTCTCTTATATATATATATATATATATATATATATATATATATATATATGTATATATATATACAGATTTGTTCATGGGGTTTCTAAAGGTTAATCTGATTTATACTGAGGAAAATCCTTTCAAAAAATATCTGAATATGTGGTACCATTTTTTAGATGATTGCTGGAGTGTTTGGAATGGTCTCTTGGACATATGGGGAAAATGTGATGAATATCTTCATTTAAATGAATTTGGACTAGTTTTTGTTGGTAAAATGCATTTATTCATTGTGGATTTTTTGGATTTGAATTTGATGAAACTTACTGATAGGACCATGGCTACGAGTTTGTACTGTAGGCCATTTACTAAAATTCTTTGCTGCATGATTCTAGCTGCCATCCAAACCAAGTAACTGAGAATATATCCACAGTGCAATTTTTGATGTTAAGGCATATATATAGCTCTAATGTTGTGTCTTTCGGCTTTTCCCGGTTAGGGGTCGCCACAGCGGAACTCCGGTCTGCTAATGATTGGCAGTAGATTTTTATGTGCCGAGTTGCCAGCTCTGATGCACAACCTTCAATGAAGGTATGCCCATTCACACGTCTCCACGCAGAAGACGCTATAGCTGAGAATCAAACCGGACATCGTCTTACTGTGAGGCGACAACGCTACCGCAGCACCACCACCGCATATATATAGCTCTAATGATATGTTTAAATCAGAGGCCTCAAAAATAGAAGCTAAATTTATAAAAAGAGGGTATAGGAAAGCATTAGTAAGGCAAGCATATATTTCGGCTGTTAATCAGTCAAGGGGAAAAAGTATTGGACTTTAGCAATAATAGTGTGGAAATGAATAAGGATCTATCTACACCTAGATTGATAACCACTTTCATGACAAATACTTTTAAAATAAAAGAGATGTTCGATAAACACTGGCACCTCTTAAAGACAGATCCATTTTTTGAGCAAAGTTTAGATGCATATTGCCATTATGGGTACCAAAGAGGTAAAAATATAGGCAAATATCTCTCAAGTTTTAAAAAAGATATGGATGGATATAAAATCAAAGAGAGTAAATTAAGTGTACATTCTGTGGTTAGTGTATATATTACAAGTTTGTCTGTACAACTAAATATTTTACTTCAGTAAATACCTCTAAAAAATTTGACATTAGACACTTAATTACATGTACCACAGCATGGGTAATATATATGGCAGTTTGCCAATGTGGAGCATCCTGCATTGGTCAGATGTCAAGAATTTTGAAACAAAGAATAGCGGTACATCTGAGTGATATAAATTGTAAACATCCTAGAAGTACTTTATATATAAACCAACACATCACAAGACGTTTTATCTTTGTAGGTATAGATATGGTAAAAGGTGATGGTCCGTCTAGTCCAATTAAACATAAGATTTTGACCCAGAAAGAAAGATTGTGGTTTATCAACTTAGGGCCTTTATATAAACCTGGACTTAATGAATATTGTTGGAGTACTAGGTTTATTTGGATAGGAAAGAAGCGGTCTATGTGTATATTCTCTTTTAGTACATAATGTGCTGAGATAGTTACTATTAGAACTGCTATGTGGTAAAGTTAGAAAAATATTGGAAAAGTTTAAAGAAAAAGTACTAAGAATATATGATCTGATATTTTATTAGTTATTGTTCATTTCTAGCTGAGTTTCTGTTCCTCTCTAGCTGGATTTTTAATGAAGAATTAGATTTGTACTTCTGTTTAGGTAAAAAATGAAAATGCTAACTGTGTCTTTAAATGGAAATGTTAAATGCTACTGAGTTGCTACTTCCTGTTTTACACTGATGAAGTCAGTGGGCGAAACCGGTCTATTTGTTTTGGTCCATAATAAGCCTGGTGAAATAAATCTTTAAACCTTGATATTAAAGTGGTTTCTTCTAGAAGTGGTGGATTGGTTTTGCAGCTGCTGTTCATTCACCTGCTGTGCTGTACTGAAAAAAATATATAATATCGATGGATAATGTAGATGTTCATATATACATACAGGCAGTCTGAGAAAGTTAAAAGTAGATTCATAACCCATTAAATTAAAGCATATGGGGAAGCATATGGACTTAAGTCTGTAACCAGTGTGTGTTTGTGTGTATAGATATATACATATATCTAGATCTATCTAGCTCTCTGTCTATAACTATATGTATATCTATATATATATATATATATATATATATATATATATATATATCCCTCTCTCTCTCTATATATATATATATATATATATATATATATATATATATATATATATATATATATATATATATCTCACTCCCTCTGTCTCTCTCTTTCTCTGTATATATATATATATATATATATATATATATATATATATATATATATATATATATATAGATACAGCTGTCGCTCTTTCTCTCTTTTATATATATATATATATATATACACACACACACACACAAATAAAACCATCAGGCTGCAAAATGAAGAAAGAACTTTACACTGGCAAAAAACTTCTACGGCTATAGGACAAAACAACAACACCAGAACCAGTAATTGAGCATGCTTTCGTTCTTTTAATATGTAAGAACTTCTTCAGAAATAAGAAGGTACAAAGAAAATCAGTAAACATACACTCCATGTCGTCATATGGCAATAAAGCAGTAAAATAGTAACAGCCAATGAAATAACCCTATCCTTCTTAAAATATGCACATATCATTATAAGTTAATGAAGTGACCTGAAAAACTATGTACAATATAAAGCAAGCTAGTGAAAAGGAAGCTGTCATAAAGAATAAAGGAACATTGTGGGGGCTATCAGAAGTTCTTACTCTTGATATACGCTAGCTAGGCATTCGTTGACTTGTACTAATTTTGAAAATTTTCTGTTTTTAGTATTAGAGCAACGAACTGTTTTTTGGTGACTATGCTACACTTCTGGAGGTTAGGGAACTCAGATGGCAGCTTTTGCTGTGAGCGGATTCAGCTCCTGGTTTGAATAACAATATTAATTTAAGATGTGCTTTGAAATAGTTTACATAAGTTCACATGACAGACTTGCTTTTCACTAGCTTGCTTTACAATGTACATGGTTTTTCAGGTCACTTCATTACCTTATAATGATATATGCATAGTTTATGAAGGATAGGGGTATTTAATTGGCTGTTAATATTTTACTGCTTTATTGCCAAAGGATGACATGGAGTGTATATTTACTGATTTTCTTTGTACCTTCTTATTTCTGAAGAAGTTCTTACATATTAAAAGAAAGAAAGTGTGCTCAATTACTGGTTCTGGTGTTGTTGGTATTTTCCTATAGCTGTAGAAGTTTTTTTGCCAATATATATATATATATATATATATATATATATATATATATATATATATATACACATATCAATTTATGGGTTCACTTCTTAATTTTAAAATTACAAAATCCGAAGTTCAATATATCGAACTTACAATCCTGAGATCTTATCTTGTAATCTTGAAATCAAGAAAAAAAATAAAAAATAAAGAAAAACACATCAAATACATGTTTTTGCAGGGGGACAACCCCTCTGCATCCCCCACAGCCCCTACAACTTAAATATACTAACTTCAAGATTGTTCTACAATGCAGAGAATGGTAATGCAGATCGCTATACAGTGCAGAACAGGAAGATTACCATTCTCTGCACTGTAGAGTGATCTCGGAATTAGTATATTTAAGTTGCGGGCGGGGTGCAGGGTTGCTTGCCTCCCTGCAAAAACTTGTTTTTGATGTGTTTCTACTTTATTTTTTTTTCTTAATTTCGAGATTACAAGATCTCGGGATTGTAAGTTCGATATATTGAACTTCGAGATTTTGTAATTTTGAAATTAAGAAGTGAACCTATATATATATATATATATATATATATATATATATATATATATATATATATATATATATATGTATATGTGTCTGTGTGTGCAAAAGTAATACACCTCTTCACTGTCCAGATTTTTGCAGAATGCCTAGATTTTTGCTGCATATTTTTTATCTGTTCCTATAATTTTTTTTTTGTTTTTCTGGCAAATCTTTAAAGATTGAAGTCAGAAAATTATGGCAGACATTTAACTTTCAGACTTAAGATGCTTTATAAAATTCATGCTCATGTAAAACCTGTTATTCTATCAAATTTTTAAGTTTCTAAGAGCAATATTATAAATTATCCCTACTCTTTGCCCTTTTCCCCCACTATTTATGGCTTTGTCAAGATTTCTTGCATGAAGAGGTTGAGGGGTATTGTGTGTATGTATACACACACACGCACACAGATATATGTGTACATATGCAGTGGATATAAAAAGTGTACACACCCCTGTTAAAGTGCCAGGATTTTGTGATATAAAAAAATGAGAGCACAATAAATCATTTCAAAACTTTTCCCACCTTTAATAGGACCTATAACCTGTACAATTCAACTGAAAAAAAAAAAATCGGTTAGGGGAAAAATATAAAAAGTAAAAAAACATACAATACGCTGGTTGCATAAGTGTGCACACCCTTAAAGAAATTTTATTTATTTATTTATTCCAGTTTGATGACCGGGGAGGTCTACTGGGCTTGGGGAGCCCATTTTCAGTGGAGGCCCAGGAAGAAAAGCTCCAACAATACACATTTACATGAATAATTACTAAGAAACTTTGCATTACTGACAAACAGGTAGCACTCATAAAGAAACAAACAATTACAATTTTGTTTAGGTGTAAGAGACAGGAAAATGGCCTTGAGGCTAGATTTTACAGTATAGTTATTTATACAATACAAATGAGCAAGGTTAGCTAGGTGAGAGGTTAGCCAGGAGTAAAAGTGGAGGAGACCTTGAGAGGTATAGGGTGAAGAGTACAGCTGCATTTCCTGTTTGAGTAAAGGTGACAATGAAGAAGAGTTTTAAAGTTTTCGAGGTTATCGCAGGTCCTAAGAGTGGAGGGAAGAGCATTCCATTTTTTGGATAAGGTGATGGAAAGCAGAAGTTGACCAGCTGGGTGCTTGGGTTTGTGGATGGTGATTAGGTTTTGGTGGGTAGATCTAAGTGTTCTATGGGGAGTATATGGTTGGAGGATACCGGAAAGTGCAGGGCACTTGGTAGGTTGGAATAGTAATCTATAGGCAGTCGTGATTTGGAGAAAGTCAAGTTGGTTATGGAGTTCAAGTCAGTTTAATGAGTGAAGGGAGGAACAGTGATGAGAGGAAGATTTGGCTTTGGTAGCAAATCTGGAGATTTTATTGTAACAAACTTCTAGTTTGGAGGATGGTGAGGAGGATAAATTAGTAAGCAGATGGGCGCCATACAGTAGAGAGGGAAGGAGATAAGTAGTGGTGAGAGTTAGTCTGGTAGCAGGAGAGAGGAAGTGGTTGTTTCTATAAAGTAGGCCGAGTTTTATGTGGGTTTTCTTTATGTTTAGCTGGACGTGAGTATTAAATTTTAGGTGTTCATCAATGGTTACACCAAGAAGTTTGGCGGAGGGAACGACCTCTAAAATGGAGTTGTTATGGCTGGTTATTTGGAATGAGTTTTTATCAATAGGGGAGGACTTAGAAGGAGAGAATAGAAGGATTTTAGTTTTGTTAGCATTTAATGAGAGGTGATTTTGGAGCATCCAGTTTTTGGTCGTTGAGAAGGCTGTTTGTGTCAGTAGTTGGAGATCTGTTAAGTTGGAGGTGCAGCAAATCAAAGTAGAATCGTCAGTATATTGAACAATTTTAGTATTGGGTACGGCCTTGTAAAAGTTGTTAATAAAGCAGTTGAATAGAACTGGGCCAAGTATGGATCATTGGGATACTCCAGTGGGGGTAGCATGGAAGGTGGAGGTGCCCTGGCCCCATTTGACAGCCTGGGACCTGTCAGAAAGATAACTGGAGAACCAGGAGAGAGTTTTGTGGGAGAGATTGAGATTAGACAGATGATTAAGAAGGTGGGTGTGGGAGATAGAATCAAAAGGTTTAGATAAGTCCAGCAGAACTGAGGATACTAAATTACCGGAGTCACGGGCTAAATTGACAGTATGTAAGAAGGAGAGAAGGGTGATGTTGGTACAATGTCCTGGGCGGAAGCCGTTTTGGGTAGGAGAGAGTAGCTGGTGTTTGGTAAGGAATGGAAAGAGCTGAAGGTGGATGCATTTTTCAAGGAGTTTAGAGAGAGGGGAAAGGATGGCTATGGGGCGGAAATTAGATACATTACAGTTTTTGCCACCCTTGTGAAGTGGAAGAATATATGCAGAGTGCCATAGTTTGGGTGCATTGGATTCAAGTAGGGATCTATTGATCAGGATGCTAATAGGGAGAGCAATACCATCGGAGGCTATTTTTAAAAAGGAGGAGGGAATCTTGTCGGGGGCATTGAAGCAAGGCTTTAGTTTAGAGTAGTTTCTTTGAAGCACCTTTTTGATTTAATTACAGCATTCAGTCTTCTTGGGTAGGAGTCTGTCAGCATGGCACATCTTGACTTCACAATATTTGCCCACTCTTCCTTGCTAAAGCACTCCAAATCTGTCAGATTGTGAGGGTATCTCTTGCGCACAGCCCTCTTTAGGCCATTCCACAGATTTTCTATTGGATTTAGATCTGGGCTCTGGCTGGGCCATTCCAAAACTTTAATTTTCTTCTGGTGAAGCCATTCTTTTGTTGATTTGGATGTATACTTGGGGTCACTGTTGTGTTGAAAGGTGAAATTCCTCTTCATCTTCAGCTTTCTAGCAGATGTCTGAAGGTTTTGGGCAAAAAGTAACTGGTATTTGGAACTGTTCATAATTCCCTCCACCTTGACTAAAGCCCCAGTTCCAGCTGAAGAAAAGAACCTCAAAGCATGATACTGCCACCACCATGCTTCACTATGGGGGTGGTGTTCTTTTGGTGATGCGAAGTGTTGTTTTTGAGCCAAACGTACCTTTTGAAATTGTGGCCAAAAAGTTCAACCTTGGTCTCATCAGACCATAACACATTTTCCCACATGCTTTTGGGAGACTTGATGTATTGTTTTGCAAATTTTAGCTGGGCTTGGATGTTTTTTTGTGTAAGAAAAGGCTTCTGTCTTGCAACCCTACCCCATAGTCCAGACATATGGAGACTACGGGAGACTGTTGTCACACCAGTGATTTCTCCTGTCTACCTGATGAATCTGAGCATCTTAGGGCAATGCAGCAATTGCCTCATGTACACAGACAACCCTCTCCTCCTACCACCCAACACTACAACCTGTGAGAGATCCACTTATATAGCCAAACTGGAAGCAAAGCTCTCTTCACCAAAGACACAGTTAAGAGGAGAAGGTAAACACTTGCACCACACCACACTCATCACATAGTCCCTCAAAACCTACACCACCAAAACACATACATAGAAACACAAAACACACACCTACATTCGTGGAGGCTCTCAATAAAAACCTGCCCAAGCATCAGGGACATCCAAAGCATAAACGCAAGCAAATTCCACCCCCCCAACACAACCCAAATGACACATAGCCCACAAACTCAGTGTGCCACTCAACCACAGCCCATAAGGCATAACAACGTACCCAACACTCTAGTCATAGGTGACTCTATAGTCAGGCACACTGATGTTCCACTCACTAGACTAAACAAGGAGAAAGTTACTGTCAGCTGCCTGTCAGGTGCCAGGATCCGCCACATAATGCATGCACTCAGGTCACTCCATAATAAGTACAAATATGACACTGTCATTGTCCATGTTGGTGTGAATGACCTGAGACGTACCTCCTGGACTACATGAAAAGAGACATGGAGGAGCTCTCCGATCTTGTATCCCAGGCAGGTATGACCCTAACCCTGAGTAGCATCCTGCCATCACCCAGAATGATATCACAGTACAAGGACAAAATGATTGACTTCAACAATTGGCTAAGCTTCTGGTGTCATTCTAAGTGGATCCAGTATTTGTCTGCCTGGGACGACATGACTGACAGTCCACGATGCTTTGCCAGAGATGGTCTGCACCTGTCGCCCTTAGGATTCCGGATACTGGCTAAGACTCTTGCAACCCCTATAGTGCCTTTTTTAGGCAAGGTTCAAATGACAAACTCACCACCGTAACAGGTACAAGCAAGCAAAATCTGAGGGTAATGCTACTCAATGCTAGAAGTCTAAACCTCAAAATGCACTCACTCGAGGCACTCCTTAAAATGGAGAACATTGACATCTGTGCAGTGACAGAGACCTGGTTCAAAGCTCCAGAGAGCACCCCTGCATTACCAGGCTATAATTCATACCACACCTTTCGGCCACCTAACCCAGAAAGCACTAAAGGCGGAGGCGTGTCCATATTCATTAAGGATATCCACACCGCCAGGCTAGTTGCACAGCATAATGCATCCGAGATTATCCAAGTGAACTAACTCTGGGCAAGACCACAATCCAAATTGTAGCTTGCTACAGACCCCCCCACCATGCCCCAGGATTCACACTCCTCATTTCTTGATACACTGGAAAGTATTAGGGTACAACCCAACACCCTAATAATGGGCAATTTCAACTACCCCACCATTAACTGGGAAAACTACTCATGTACCAACTCTTTTGCTCAACGTTTTCTAGAATTCATAAATTCCAACGCCTTGGATCAACTTATTCACACCCCACCAGGGCAGCAATATCCTAGACCTGGTCATTACCAACATGGGAAACCGGTGTTCCACACCAGAGGTCAATTCCTCGTTGGTCAGATCAGACCACAAGCTAATCAGCCTAGACATCCACATCCCACCCCAGCCCCAATTAGGGAAACCATCGTAAAAAACTTCTCAAAGCCAACTTCACACTTCTTAAGACAGAAGTGGCAAACTTCATGACACCCATGCAGACGGACAATAGAGGTATGACTGCGAATCCTACACAAATGCACTTTATAAGCACTTACACGAGTGTATGGATCATGCTATCCCTAATAGAACCAAGATGTTATCCTCCAAAAAAAGGAAGCCAATCTGGTGGACCTCTGCCATAAACAAACTCTACAACAGAAGAAAGAAACTGTTGCAAAAAAGAGTAAAATCCCATGACTGGAGGAACTCCCTGGACAACCTCAGTAAGAAGCTGAGATCCCTCATAAAATCCTCCAAAGCTAGTTATGAAAACAAAATTGCCACTGACTCTAAAGACAACCACAAAGCATTCTATAGCTATGTCAAGAATCTAAATGGGAACACTCAGATCTGCTCTGAGTTACAGCATAATGGCACTAAATATACAGAACCAGCTGATATTACCAACATCCTAGCAGATAGGTTCAGTGCTAACTTTACCCCCCTCTCACCCCCTAGAGGGCCCATCACTATACCTGAAGAATGTAAAGTTCCTATAATCATGGCTGCACAGGTTAAAAACACACTCTCCAAAGCCAAGAACACAGCATCCATGGGATCTGACAATATCCCAGGCTGCGTTCTACACGAACTACAGAATGAACTGGCACCCTACCTAAGTACCATGTTCAATCATAGCCTCACCTCAGGCTTTGTACCCACTGAATGGTGCACCGCGACAGTTATCCCACTCCATAAAGGGGGAGCCACGACAGACCCCGGGAACTACCGCCCAATTAGCCTGACGAGCCTGGTCTGCAAGGCCATGGAACGTATCATCATGGAACTCATAAACAAAGACATTGGTAATCTCCAAACTCTGGACCCTACTCAGTTTGGATTTGTAAAAGGCAGATCATGTCTCCTAAACCTGATTGACTTCTTTGAAGCAGTCACCAAAGCCTTAGATGAGGGTAAAATAGTTCACACAGCTTATCTAGATCTCGCCAAGGCTTTCGACACCATCCCCCACTCTAGAATTATATTTAAGCTCACTAAACTAGGTATAAATCCCTATGTCACAAGATGGGTTGCCAACTGGCTCATGGACAGAACCCACACTGTGAAAGTAGCGGATTCCAAATCCGACATCAGACCAGTGACAAGTGGAGTACCACAGGGTTCAGTCCTGGGTCCTCTCCTGTTTGGTATCTACTTCTCTGAAGTGCAGGCCAACACAGAAGGTCTTTGGCTAACAAAGTTTGCAGATGACTGCAAACTAGGAGTCATAATCGAAACTCCTAACGATGTGGACAAACTACAAAAGGGCCTCAATGAGACAGATACCTGGTGTCAAAGCCATGGCCTGAAGCTCAATGCCAAAAGTGTATTGTCATTCCCTTTGGTAAAAACTCTGTACCCATGAACTACCACATAGCTGGTAGTCTACTTAATGCCGAAAATGTGATAAGAGACCTTGGGACACAGGTGGACAGTAGTCTCTCCTTTGATAATCACATCACCACAGTGGTCAGGAAATCCTTCTACGTGGCTCATTTCATCACAAAAGGATTCTCATCCAGAAAAAAAGAGGTCATTGTTCCCCTCTACTCATCACTCATTAGACCCATTATAGAGTACAATGCCCCTTTTGGTATGTACCTCACAAGACATCTACAACAACTGGAAAGACCACAGAAATACCTCACAAAGAGGATTACTGGCCTCAAACATATGCCCTATGTAGACCGTCTCAAAAAACTACAGCTTTACTCCATCGCATATCGCCTACTCAGGGGAGATCTCTGCCTAACATACAAATCTATGTCAAACCCAGAGCTGTTGGACATGCTCCACTTAAAGAAATCCCAATCCCTCCGAGCTACACGCTCTAGGGACCTAATCCTTGTCACCACAATAAACAGAACATGCTGGAGGGATAGATTCCTGTCCCAGAGACTTCCCATACTCTGGAACAGACTACCTATCTATGTCAAACAGAGCTCCTCATTAGCACTCTTCAAGAAAAATCTTGATGATTGGATGGGAAATGGGAAATTCACCCCGGGGATCACTTCTGTGGCTCTGCTCGACAGGGGCACAGGAAAATAATTTTCTTGGGTGGCGAAAGCCAGGGTACATTTTTTGGCTAGGCTTGTATGAGCCCTAGGGCCGATAGCCTAGTACCTACCTATGAACCTATGAACCTATGTAGTACACAACCAGTACTTGCCAGAATTTCCTGCAGCTCCTTCAGTGTTGCTGTAGGTCTCTTGGCAGCCTCCCTGACTAGTTTTCATCTTGTCTTTTCATCAATTTTGGAGGGACGTCCAGTTCTTTGCAACATCACTGTTGTTCCATATTTTCTCCACATTTGATGACCGTCTTCACTGTATTCCATGGTATATCCAGTGCTGTTGAAATTTTTTTGTACCGTTCTCCTGACTGATAATTTTCAACAATGAGATCCCTATGATGCTTTGTAAGCTCTCTGCGAACAATGGCTTTTGCTGTAGCGGGCAATTGAGTAAATGTCAGGAAAATCCTACTAGGACAGGTGAACTTTATTTGGGGTTAATCAGAGTCTCTTTAATTGATGGCAGGTGTGTACCCAAGAAGACTGAATCCTCTAATTAAATCAAAAGATGCTTCAACAAAGTATTAGATTAATGGTGTGCACACATGCAACCAGCTTATTGTACATTTATTATAGGTTCATAGGTTCATACTAGGCTATCTGCCCTAGGGCATTTATAAGCCTAGCCAGAGTGTGTTTGGCTTTCGCCACCCATTTTAAATTAATTTTGCTATGCCTTTTTTTGAGGTTAGTATACTGTGCCTCTATCTAACAGTGACACAGAAGTGATAGCCGGGGTAAACCTACGATCTCCCATCCACTCATCAAGACTCCTCTTGAAGAGAGTCAATGTGGGACTCTGCCTAACCTGGACTGGGATTTTATTCCAGAGTGAAGGGAGCCTCTGGGTTATGAATCTGTCCCTCCAGCATCTCCTATTTATTTCAGTGCTGAGGTTCAAGTCTCTCGAGCGCGTAGCTCGATGGGATTTGGATTTTCTGAGGTGCAGCATGTCCATTAATTCCGGGTTGGACATGGCTTTATACATCAGGCACAGATCGCCTCTGAGCAGGCGGTATGCCACTGAGTAGAGCTGGAGTTTCTTTAACCGGCAGCATATGGCATCTGTTTGAGCCCTTTGATCCTCTTGGTGAGGTACTTTTGGGGTCTTTCCAGTTTCTGCAGGTGTCTGGTAAGGTACATCCCAAAAGGGGCATTGTACTCAATTATGGGCCTGATGAGGGATGAGTAAAGAGGCACGATGACCTCCTCTGATCTAGATGTGAATCCCTTCATGATTAGGTGGGCTATATAAAATGTTTTTCTAACCACTTTGGCCACGTGGTTGTCAAATGAGAGATTGCTATCAACTTGGGTCCCCAGGTCCCTAATGACTTCTTCTGTACTTAATGGATTGCCACCTATGTGGTAATTTGTGGGCACTTTGTTTTTGCCAAAGGGGATGACTATACACTTTTTTGGCATTTAGCTTGAGGCCATGGCTCTGGCACCAGTTGTCTGTTTCTATGAGGCCCTTTTGGAGGATGCTTGTGTCGGCTGGAGAGTCGATTATGGTGCCCAGTTTACAGTCATCTGCAAACTTGGTCAGCCACAGTCCTTCCGTGTTGCCCTGTACCGCCAAGAAATATATACCGAACAAGAGAGGTCCCAGGACTGAGCCTTGTGGGATGCCACTTGTAACTGGCTTGGAGTCTGACATGGCTCCAGCAATTCTAACCATGTGGGTTCTGTCCTTGAGCCAGTTTGCAACCCATCTAGTGACATAGGGGTTTATATTTAAGCTGGTGAGCTTATCTATAATGCCCGAGTGGGGTATTGTATCGAAGGCTTTTGCGAGGTCCAGGTAGGCTGTGTGGACCGCCTTCCCCTCGTCAATGGCCTTGGTGACTGTTTCAAAGAAATCGACCAGGTTTAAGAAGCAGGATCTGCCCTTAACAAAGCCAAACTGGGTAGGATCCAGTGTCTATAGGTCCCCAATATCTTTATTTATGAGGTCCATGATGATCCTTTCCATAGCTTTGCAGACCAACCTAGTCAGGCTTATGGGGCGATAGTTTCCAGGATCCGTTGACTCACCACCTTTGTGGAGAGGGACCACTGTTGCTGTACGCCACTCTTTGGGTACATATCCTGTAGTAAGGCTGAGATTGAACAGTAGTTTTATGTTTGGGTTTAGCTCTTCTTTGAGTTCATGTAGGACGCAGCTCAGGACACCATCTGGTCCCATTGATGCTGTGTTTTTTGATTTGGAGAGGGCGGCTCTTACCTGAGCATATGAGATGTCAGGGGGTCAGCACTCTGTTGGGATAGATATTTGCCCTTTTGGTGGGGAGGGGGGGAGAAGTTTGCACTGAACCTGTCAGCTAGGATGTTGGCAATGTCTGTGGGTTTGGTGTATTTTTGTTATTTTGGACTAATTCTGAGCATATCTGGGAATTCCCACCCAGGTTCCTAACATAACTAAAGAAAGCCTTGTGATTATCCTTAGTGTCCTGTGCAATTTTTCTCTCGAAGCTGGCCTTAGGTGATTTTATGAGTGCCCGTAGTTTTTTGCTAACACTGATCAGAGATGCCTTCCCTTTTTGGGATTTTGCTCTATCATGTAGTAGCTTCCTCCTTCTATTGTATAGTTTGTTTATGGCTGGGGTCCACCAGACAGGACGTCTGCCTTTGGAGGATTGGGTCTTGGTTTTATTTGGGATTGCATGATCCATGCATTCCTGAAGGTGTTCATAGAATGCGTTTATAAAGGATTCTGTGGTCTGGGCCGTATTTTCCACAGGCCTGGGGGCTTTGAAGGATTCCACCTCGGTTTTGAGGCATGTGAAATTTGCTTTAGAGAAGTTTTTCACTGTGGTTTTCTGGGCAGGGTGTGGGGTCAGGATGTGAATATCCAGTGAGATTAGTTTATGGTCTGATCTTACCAATGAGGGATACACTTCTGGTCTGAGCATAGTGTCCCCATGTTGGTGATGATCAGGTCCAGTATGTTTTCCCCTCTTGTGGGAGTGGTAACAAGTTGTTCCATAGCATTTGAGTTTATAAATTCTAGGAACCTTTGAGCTAGGGTGTTGGAGCTAGAGTAATGCTCCCAGTCTATGTTTGAAGGTATGTTAAAACCGCCCAAGATGTTAAAAACAGGTATTCAAACAGCAGCAATGGAGAGACCTTCATAGGTTTTCCAGTATTTTCATGAAGGCCGAGTGGGGTTCCTGTGTTTGGGAGGGTGGTCTGTAGCAGGCTATAAACTAGAAGGCAGTTTTACCCACTGTTAGTTGCACATGGATAGTCTCTGATGCTTCGTGCTGTGCCACCCACCTGGAGGTGTGGGTATCTTTGACGAATATTGATACTCCCCCTCCTTTTGTGGTTCAGTCCAAGTTTTGGGGCCAAAAGCATGGTATGAGGTATAACCTGGTAGTGCTGGGGTGCTCTCGGGAGCCTTGAACCAGGTTTCTGTTACTGCACAGATATCGATGTTCTCCATGCTAAGGAGAGTTTCGAGTGCGTGCATCATGAGGTTTAGACTTCTGGCGTTGAGTAGCATTACTCTTAGTTTCTTATCCCTTGTGATACCTATGGAGGTGGGTTTGTCTTTTGAGCCTTGCCTACAAAAGACACAATGGGCATAGCAAGAGTCTTTGCCAATATCTGAAAGCCCAGGGGAGACAGGTGCAAGCCGTCCCTAGCGAAGCATCGTGGCTTGTCGAGCATGTCATCCCAGGCTGACAGGCATTGGATCCCCTTTGAATGACACCAATACTTAAGCCAGTTGTTGAAATTGATCATCTTGTCTTCATATTGTGGCATCATTCTTGGTGAGGGTAAGATGCTACTCAAGATCAGGGTCATACCGGCCTGGGCTACATGCTCAGAGAGCTCCTCTATGTCTCTTTTCATGTAGTCCAGGGAGGTACGTCTCAGGTCATTCACACCAGCTTTTTACTTTTTAAATTTTTTCCCCTAACAGATTTATTTGTTTTTTCAATTGAATTGTACAGGTTATAGATCACATTAAAGGTGTTAAAAGTTTTGAAATTATTTATTGTGGTCTCATTTTATATATCACAAAAACCTGGCATTTTAAAAGGGGTGTGTATACTTTTTATATCCACTGTAGATATATGTAGAGATAAATAAATATATATGTGTATTTGTAGTCATATATAACTATACACACACACACACACACACACACACACACACACACACACACACACACACACACACACACACACACACCAATTGTTTTCATTACACTGCTCTGTGAGACATAATGTACACTGAAAATATCTAGGACTCATCACCGGTAATGAAGTTCTAATTATTAGCTTGAAACTTATTGTAGTGGGGACATTCAGTGTATGGCATATCCCATATTTAATTAGATGTTTGACAATCTGAACGGACTAGCTTTGACTCAATACTGTCAGGAATAAGTCAGTAGATACAGTGCAACATCAGGAGTGTTTTGTCTATCGGCTTTTCCCGGTAAGGGGTTGCCACAGCGGAACTCCGGTCCGCTAATGATTGGCAGTAGATTTTTACAAAACTCCGAGGTGCCAGTTCGACGCTCAACCTTCAGTGAAGGCACACCCATTTACGCACGCATGTCTTTCGAACGCTACCCAACCACGGGAAGGACATGCAGACTCCACACAGAAGGCACTCCTAAGCCCAGCCGAGAATCGAACTGGAGAACCTCTTGCTGTGAGGTAACAATGCTACCGCCGTACCACCGTGGCTCAAATGTGTGAATTTATAATATCTTCCAAGATGTTACATGTAGACATTTGAACAGCTTAAAAACATGTCTCGTGATGTACCTCATATATGTGATATAAGCATTACAGCAGTGGTAACCCCCTGATACAACAAAGGTCAGGAAAGGTTATGCCCCTGTTTTTGATATTACTGATTTGCAGCTGGATTCACAAATGATCTTGCAGTGGGTACTTTAAATAGCAAGATCAGCATGAGTCATACAAAGAATTTTATGGCTGGCAGCATCCACTTATTGCAAGCAGGGATACAGATTACTGCACTGAACTTTAGTTCAATATGCTGCTCATGTCAGCTGTACACCCAGTGTGACAACCAGGAAGCAGTAGTGGAAATGGGGTTTTAAGTGTCAACCAGTCAATGTACAGTGAACCCTGTAAATTTACAAGGTAACTATTTTTGGAATAACCAGAGGTAAGGAGACACAGCATGGTGGGAGACCATGCACCCTACTGTTGGAAAAGAATGTGGACCATATTATACCCCCTACTCATAGGTAACACAGTCTGGGTATATGAAAGGAACATGTGGTACATGCTATACACCCCACATTGATCAATTACATTACAGTGACCATGAAACAATGGCAAACCACTTTAAAGCTGAACCATGACAAAAGGAAAACTATTATCCCAGCGATAAAAATTCAAAGGGGGATAGTCCATGATGATTCATTGTCATCAGTGCTGTTTTATCTTGCCCTTAACCCACTAAGCTAGTGCTGTTTTATCTATTAACCCACTAAGCTGTTTACTTAACAAATTAGGAAGTGGTTACAATTTGGCTCACAGAAAACAATCTTGCTTAAAGACTTATCTAGTTTTTGTGGATGACTTAAAACTGTATAGCTTAACAGATGAAGAGTTGCAAACACAGTTACTAATGGTTAAAACTTTCTCAGATGATATATGACAGTTGGTCTTGATAAATGTGCAAAAGCAACATTTAAAACATGAAAGCTGAAACACCAAGAAAATATCAACCTAGGACAGGAATGTAATATAAAGGAGCAGATGAAAGATCAATACTAAAGCATGAACCAATATGAATAAGGCTCAGAAAGGAATATTTCAGATGACTAAAACTAATATCAACAACTGCTTTGATATCTAGGAATAAAGTCCAAACTATAAATCAATTTGCTATTCCTGTTGTAACTTACAGTTTTGGGGTGATAAAATGGCCCCCAAAATTGCTTGATTAACTGGACACATAAAGAAACATGTTTCATGCTGATCACGACACATAAAAATCAGTCTATACCAACATTATATATTCCTGGCACTGGAGGAGGTATGGGCCTTCTTGAAATTGGTTGCATGTACAGATGTGCAGTTGTGGGAAAGCGTAGAAAACTGCTGACCTCATAGTGGAATTTTTAAAACATGAGAAAATTAAGTCTAGGACAACATATTTGCTTAGTTTAGTAGAAGCATTTTGGTGTCAAACAGGAAATCAAACCAAGAACATGCCATACCCACTACATCAATCAATTACATTACAACGGCACAGTGCAATGTGCTAAAAACAAAAGAAAGAATATAAGGAGAAAAATGAGATGAGAAGAAAGAAATGTGGAAAGTGTATACAGTGGCAAGTACAACAATCTCCTGGAACGACCACATGTTGGCCAAAATTTGAAGAGGAGGTGGCAAGGATCGATCCTTTTGGTACACCTTTGGAAACTGGTTCTACACAAAATGAACTGGAAAGAGTTGCACCTCTTCTTGTTGGGTGTGATACAATCATGGCAGAGGGCCTGTATACTGAAACACATAATAACATGGCAAGACTGCTGCAGTGGAGATTCTGCAAACACTGCGATATAAAGGCAGCTGAGAAGCACTGGAAACATGAACCACAAAACATTACAGAGAATGTTTTATATCACATGGGATCACAAATTACTAACTGTTCAAAAACTAGATGCAAAAAACAGATAGAGTAGTTCAGGGAAAAAAAGAAAAAAGCAGTATAGATGATTGAAATTCCTACACTAGTGTCTTATGTACAGAGAGAGATACAAAGTCATAGAATACTAGTATCTGCATGCAGAAATGAGAGCAATATGGAAGAAATATACCCAGACAGTTCCAGTAGTACTAGGAGCAACAGGGCTAATAGAAAATAATTTATAGTCTTAATTAGATAAGCTACCAACTTATGTAACCCCATATGAATTACAGAAGGATGCAATTCTGGGCACATTGTTGGTGCTGAGAAGAGCACTTGTGGCCAATATCAAAGACTGAAACAATATGAACACTAATCATACCTTGAGTTATGAATGTGGTCCATTCCAACAATGGTATTGGAAATCGAAACAATTGGAGAAATTAAACCAATAGAAAGGAATGTAGTAATACTATGTCCCTCCTACTTGTTGTTGTGACTTTTGGCTTTTCCCGGTTAGGGGTCGCCACAGCAGAACTCTGGTCCGCTAATGATTGGCAGTTGATTTTTATGTACCGAGTTGCCAGCCCTGATGCACAACCTTCAATGAAGGTACGCCCATTCACGCATGTCTCCACGCAGAAGACGCTCTGAGAGTCGAACTGGACAGCGTCTTACTGTGAGGCGACAACGCTACCGCAGCACCAGTCCCCCCTACTGATGGGTAAAACAGTTTTGGTATAGGGAAAAAAATACAGTATATAATACACACCCTTCTGATGGAATGGAATGGAATGCAATATATACCATGCCCCCTACTGTGATGCCCCTACACTGGCCCAGAAATCAAGGAGCCTCAATCCTCACCACTGGCAACAGTGAGGAGCATACACAATGGGAGGATGAAAAGTACACAGACAGTAAAGCACAATTTCCCTTATGAGCACACAGAGATCACAGTCAATTTGGGGCTGGTTTCTCCCTCTCTCTCCAGATCCCCATGAAGACTCCCCACTTGCACAGCTATAAAGTTGAGCCCTTAGCCAGGGTTCCAAGCCAAGTCCTCCCAACAATCTCTCTGTCCAACCAGTGCTTCGTGTCCCTGCCAAAGTAGCTCACACACACACACACACACACACACACACACACACACACACACACACACACACACACACACTTTTTGAGATCTGATTTATACACAAACACCAACATGGGAAAGGCTGGCACAGGTTTACTAGCTATGTCCCCTTATGCCCAGACTATAAGGTAATTATCACTGCCACCAAAACCCCTTATCAGCTACTTTAAGGCCCTTACCAAAGGGTGACCAATCATACTGTGCAATGTTACTATTATGCAAATGGTAGTCTTTGACCAAGCACCAGGCTATTAGGAGTGGCCTGTATAGTGTCACCTAATACATATGCAAGTACGCTAAGAGCTTAAATATGTCTCACAAATATCAGCCATAAAGATAGGTTTAAATATATTTAGTAACAAATAATAAAAAACAAGACAATACTCAAACAACACAGTTACTACAGAGTTTAGAATCACAGGAAATATTTTAAAACAACATTGTAGGACAGTCTCAAATAAATACAGAAAATATCTAAATTAATCTTTACTATATTCCTATCTATATCTAAGAGAGATACTATGCCCCAAGTCTTACTTCCAGACAACACACAGGCAGAAGTGCTGAATGGAAGTTTCTAGGTCAAAGACAAGATACAAAATGCACACAGTCTCTCACTGAGAGAGTTATTAAATTACTATCAAACATTACTTCTGGGTCAGCTTGGATGACATCCCTCTTTGTCACCTGCCTAACAGTTCCCAGGCTAACAGAAACTTAACATAATTTAACATTTCTGTGTGAAAAATACATATCTCTCAGATGTTTGCTCAGAACTGGAAGTTGTAAAACAATTAAATACTTTTACATTTTAGACCTAGTAATTACTTCTCTCCAAGACAATAGAAAAACCTAGCTCTAGACATCGTGTCCACTTCACTAAAACTGAGAGATCACACAATCGTAAAACACTTTAATTTCAACTTATTTTCTCGAAATTTTATGTTAACTCTATATGTTCCAGCTTGTACTATTAAACCATACATTTGCACAGATATATAGTTTATACACATTTTTGTTCTCTTCCTGCACGGTACACTGTGGACACATCCTTGAAGCTCAGTACTGTCCAAACCCTGTTCAACACACACTTCTGCACCAGTAGTTTTATATACACGTAACATATAGTTCTCTTACATTTGTAAGACAAGCATATGAACCATACTAATATTCCCAAATTAATGTATTTTCCAGTTGGTACTTTACAAGACAGGTAGTTCCCTAAACGTAACACATTGCCACTATGTTGTCTTACAACTGAAAATAAAAATAGTCCACAAAAATAGATATTTGCCTTCTATGTATAAATCTGTCCTAATTTCCTGATTTTTTTTTCAGTGAGACATCCTCAAAGTTGCGTCTCTTGTTTCTAATCATTACCATAACTCAAAAATGCTATCTGTAGGACTACACTGTGTGAAGAGTCCTACCATCACAGATTCAACCTAATATATGTTATGGGGATGTTTTTATCAATTTTCATTGCATAAATCTGTGGTGGAAGTTGAGAAGATATATATGCAGTCAACCACTTGGCTATAATTGTTGGGTATAGGGGCTGTTTGTGGATGAAAATGACTTGTCCTGCTGAAGCAATCAACTTAAACATTCATTATCTGCCTAGACTACTGTGCAGCTGTGTTGCACTACTTACTGTAACCCTTTATCTTTAATCACCATCAGACATTTGAGATGTGCACTGTCAACAAAGTGGTTGCAGCTGATGTGCACAGAGGCCATTTGTGGATTAAAGTAACTTAACTTTACTGCTGTTTGATCACAAATAAATAGTCACTAATTTGGCTTTGAAAGAGCAGCATCACACAGCTCAGTAAAGGTTCAAACTGCATGTCATACAATTCATCTCTTAACCATGAGTGAACTTTTAATGCACATATATGACAGCAACTCTAATCTGCATCATCATCATCTTTTTTTGGCTGTTCCCATTAGGGGTTGCCACAGCGGATCATCTGTTTCCATTTTTTCCTGTCCTCTGCATCATGCTCTTTCACACCAACCGCCTGCATGTCCTCTCTCACCACATCCATAAACCTTATCTTACGCCTTCTTCTTTTCCTCTTACCTGGCAGCTCCATCCTTAGCATCCTTTTCCCAATATACCCAGCATCCCTCCTCAGCGCATGTCCAAACCAACGCAATCTCGCCTCTCTTGCTTTGTCTCCAAACTGTCCAACCTGGGCTCACCCTCTAATATACTGATTCCTAATCCTGTCCATCCTAGTTACAACCCAGTGCAAATCTTAACATCTTTAACTCTGCCACATCCAGCTCTGACTCCTGCCTTGCATACAGTAATGAAAAATACTCGGCATTTAGCACTGCTGACATCACTGTTTCATCAGTAAGCAATGAATAACACTCCATTTTAATCGGTTTATTCAGATCTTGCACATGAAAATAATCATAAATCTTTTGTTTACAGCAATAATCACAGACAGTTCTAAGGTACAGAGTGATAAAGTCCTGAATGTTACACAGACAATCTGGGTTTTATTACTGGCCTTGCCAAATGTGGGACTATAGTGAACAACAGTAGTGAGTTGTCATGTGGGGGGGGGGTCCTGATCTCTGCAGTGCAGTTACAGAATGTGAAGCTTGAAGTTCTTCTAACACCAGTAATGACAGCCTCTGTAGTGAATGTATAACAGTAGTAAACATTGTTTGAAGTGTTGCAAGCCTTCATAATGACACAAGTACACATCAGCTGAAAGTGTTAGAGTGAGGGACTATCAGAAATGTCCCATGGCTCTGCATGATTAATAATGTGGTGAGAGGGGGACATGACTATGTATCTAGTTTTCCACCCTAGGGACAGCTGCAGGTCTTAAATAAGATAAGAAAAGTGGTGGACCCTGATCTGGTGGTCATCCTGACCCTTCACCTTCTAAGAGGGCATGCCTTTCCCCTATGATCAGTTTAGAATGACAGGGACAGATGAGAGCACAAAAATACTACTTGGATAACAGCCTCCTCCCAATGGCTTTAACATCAGCCAGTGAATGGTCCTTGCTAAGTGAGAAATGAATAGGTTCAATACCCACTGTAAGGGAAGATGATGGTCATTAGACAAGATGCAGAAAAACATATAAAAAACAGTAACCATAATCATTTGTCCATTCTGTTAGCTGTAATGTCTTAAGAATGGCTAAGGTTTCCATTTGATTAAAATTCTTGCTTGGTTTTGCTGGTGACAGATACTTTTAAGTTTCTTTGAGGATCAATCACTGATGCAGCATCAGGATTTATTTGTACAATGATCTTCTGGCAAACATCTTAAATATCTTTTTTCATTGTTATGGCTTCTGTCTTTTTAATTTCTCCAAGAGTTTTGGGTTTCTAACACCATGATGGGAATGAACCCCATTTCTAAGTCAAAGTATGATTAAAGTTCATGAAATAAGTATTGTTTCAGTTTTTGAGGTTAGCCAAAAGTGCTCTTCACAGCATCTGCAATGAGCCCAGAACCGAGTCCTTCTTCAATTCATAAGGAGTTACATGCATCAGTAACAGTGCTACTTTTGTCTTCTTTGCCTGGACTACTATTATCAGGTTTACAGGTATCTCTTCTTTGAATTGTTGGTAATGGATGATCCTTTGAAATATAATCATCATTTTCTATATTGCTTTGAGATTTAATCAGTTTATTCAGATCTTGCATATGAAAATAATCATAAATCTTTTTGTTTACAGCAATAATCACAGACAGTTCTATGGTACAGAGTGATAAAGTCCTGAATGTTACACAGACAATCTGGGTTTTATTACAGGTCTTGCCAAATGTGGGAGGGAGGGTGGCGTAATGGTTAAGGTGTTTGCCTAACAAACACAAAGTGCAGGGTTTGAGTCTCACAAGGAATAATTGGCTAGGCTTAAAATGGCTCACAAGGGCAATTAGCCTAGTACTAATCTATGAACCTATTTATGTTTTCAGTGTTTTTTTCTGTAAAGTATTTGATATGTCTCGGTAACTGTGATAGTTGCAGGCTGTACCTGGGAGCACAATTCCTCTGTTTTCATAATGAAATTTTGTTTTATGTCTCCTAGCTTAAAGTAAGCCAGATGACACAAAATAAGCAAGTTAGCTTCTTTGGATGATAAGATGTTTTACTTCTTATCTTTGTATTCACAAGTCAGCAGCATTTGCCCTAGTAGATTTATTTGGTGGCCCAAATGTGTTAAAAGTGTGTGTACAACTTTCCTACACCTTTTAGCCCCAGAGTTTTAAAACTATCTTAAAGCAAAACATTAAAACCAGACTCTGTCTTATGTTCAAAATTTCTTTTGTTATTTATCAACATTTCTTGATAACGATCTGACTTAACTCTTGTCTTAATGCTTCTGATAAGGTTTAGATTCCAAAGCACCAGTTCATTTCAAACCATGCAAATTCTTCTAAACAGATTTGCTTTACCTTTTACACCTTTGAAATAAGATTACATCTGTAGACTAATGCAATATGCATTTGTTTCAACTTCTCTAATTCTTACCATCCGATGATCCCACTTAGCCATTCCTTCATTTTCAGTAATTCTTTGTGGTTTGTGTTAACCATGACTCTCTGCTACCTTTATATTGTAAGGCTTATTCAGTACCCAGTGTAGCAACCTTGACACATTGCTGTGTACTTCGGTATATATAAACCATCACCCATATGCTTATTACAACTGTACTGCAGGGCCTACATTTGTCTGCATTTCCAACATTTGCCACAGACTTTGTGAAACATTGGAGAGCTAATCCACTGTCTTAAGCTGCCATTATTAACCTCTCACCTTCTGGTTCAAATTCAGCTCATCTAGTCCATTTGTAAATTAACTCTTGATTAACATGTGGTTGTTCCAGATATTTTCTGTACTTAACAGTAAAAGTCTGAGATTTACATTTTTTTATCTTGCTTTTTTTTTGTACTCTCTTTTGCTACCTGCATCTTCTGTGTGGAAACATGCATGAATGGGCGTACCTTCGTTGAAGGTTGTGCATCAGGGCCAGCAACTCGGCACTAAAAATCTACTGCCAATCATTAGCGGACTGCAGTACCACTGTGGCGACCTCTAACCGGGAAAAGCTGAAAGACACAGCAACTTTCTTTTGCTACCTAGTTTGTGTCCACTTTGGACTGGATTTTTATGCCTGCTTTCTTCCTAAATGCTTTTGCTAACTTTAGCAAATATGTCATCTTAGACTTGCTTTCTTCATGGTTTAAAACTTTCACTCTGATAATGTTGAGTATGTATGTAACCCCAGATGTGTATTTACCCCCCCTTGTCTCAATTCTTTTAAATCACATTCTTCCCCCAAGTTTAGTATTTTTTGATACTTCAACTTTCCTGCTACAAATGCTGCATTTGCATTCCCATCAATGTTGACTGACATTCTTACATCACTTGAAAATGTTCTTACAAGTTGTATCTGCACTTTGAATTATTGCATGCCTTGTACAGTCTCAGAATGTCCACAAAAAGTAAATGAGATGTCGTTTGACAGGATTGTTTTCCTGAAGTCTAACTTTAGCCAAAGCTTAGACTGTACACGTAAACAATTTAATGGACTGAGGGCAAGTTAAAACAGTATTGATGGCAAAAAAAATCAGACATGAATATTTCATGATAGATTCATAACTATGGAGAGTAATTTGCCCTTTTTTGTGGTTCACCCATAAAGTAGTTTGTCACTTTTTCATGGTAACTGCAATATAATTTATCAATGTGTGGAAAATCATATATCTGTAAGTATTCTATAATGTAGGTGTGTCAAACAGAAAAAATAACCAGTAAAAACTAAAAGAAAAATCTAGCCAAGCTAGACTTTCCACTGTGTGATTCCTTGAAACCTCGTCCATTAGAGACAACATGGGATATATGTAAATGACCATAAAGTGTTTCAGCTATATGGCAGTTCTGAATGTCCATGACGTTTTTCTTTTTAAGTCTGTTATGGATAAAGCCAGGCCAATAAAGCCAAACCCCACTAACTGTGAGCATGCATGTTTCGGCTTTCCTTATGGCCTTTTCAGCACAGCATAAGTGGTATGTTTGGTTAACATTTGGAAACACAGGGGTTTTGTACCTAGCTGATGGCCATGTATTAGAATTTCTTATTTTTCTTTCACATCATATATCCATGTAGCTTTTTTTTGTATTTGACAGAGTCCTCAGAGATATTTCTCCAGGACTCATTAATTTCCTTTATTATTGTTGGTTTCTCAGTTGTTGCTGTTTTCATAGGTTCATAGATTAGTACTAAGCTAACTGCCCTTGTGAGCCATTTTAAGCCTAGCCAATTATCCCTTGAGAGACTCAAACCCTGCACCTTGTGTTTGTAAGGCAAACACCTTAACCATTAGGCCACCCTCCCAACAAATAAACAGTCTTGGTAGGTCTTGAACCCAGGACCCTATACACTATCAACACAGTAATTAACTACTAAGCCATCACAGCAGTAGTTTTCCTTCCCAGCTTCCTATAGAATGTTTTTGGGTCATCTATACATTCTTTCTTATAATTCTCTGTGTATCTCCTGAGTTTTGTGGCTTGTACAGAGATTGTTAATTCATTATTAGACATGGAGCAACTCAAATCTTGATCTGCTTTTATCCTATCATTATTTTAGCAAATACACCTGTTAAGAGTTTTTACAGGCAAATGTCTTTCTTTTTTATAGTTCTCCAATGAAATACTTACATAACTGTTTTACAGTTGCCTCCAATCAGCGCTTAAACTGGTAATGTTCTATTTATTCCTTTGTTTTCCTTTACTACCAAGTGTGCCTTGGTTTAATTTCTCCGACAGCTTAGCTTTTTACACATCTTGATGGGAATGGACCCCTTCCCAAGTCAGGGCATAAATAAAGTTCACAAAATCAGTTTTGTTTCACTTTTTGACATTTGATACAAGTGATCTTCTCAGCACCCGCATTATATCCAGAATTGCCTTTTTTTTGCGGTTTATAAGGGGTTACTGTTATTGGTAGCATATGTAGACATGTTTGAAGAATTTTTTTTGTTATTATTAGCTCAGCTATTCCTACTACAAATGGAACTATGTATCATTAATTCACTTTGATCTAGCTTCTGTCTGCATGTCCTAATATTTTACAAATTTGTGCCTTTCAGTTCGTAAGACACTGTCGTCACTGGGTGTAGCAATTTCAATAATCAAAGCTATATCTGTTTTTTCTCTTTTACTAGAATATCTGGTCTGTTTGCTTCTACTTTGTTTGCTGCTGGTATGGGATGATCCCATGTAATCATTACTTCAACACTGTCAACAATCTTTTGTGGTTCATGTTTCCAATGTCTATCAGCTGCCTCTATGTTGTAATGTTTAGAAAGACTCCAGTGCAGCAGCCTTGCCACATTGCTATGTCTTTCAATATACAATCCTTCAGCCATGAGTGTATCGCACCCTGCAACAAGATCTGTAACTGTTTCTTGTTCTGTACCTCAACACTTACATTTATCTATAGCTCCTGCCTTTGCTGTGAATTTTGCAAACCATCTGATACATAATCCACCATCTTGGGCTGCCAATATTAACCTTTTATCTTTTGGTTTAAATTCACCCCATCTAAGCCATCCACACAACTCTTGGTCCACGTGTGGCATTCCAGTAGAACTCTTGGTCCATGTGTGGTATTCCACCAGTAGATCTCCTTCTTGCTATAATTATGACCTTTCCATTTGACATTTCCTTTTTCCTGATACCAGTCTTTGTTGGCACCTGATTTTTCTAACCATACTTGGTTGAATTTTCATGCCTGCTTTTTTTCGTAAAGCCTTCTGCTAACCTAACAAAGAGGTCATCCTGGACTTATTTTCTTCTTGTTTAGAACTTTTAGTATAGTTAGATCTGATGATGCCAATAAATACTTGGGCAATCCCACAATCGCTGACCTATATGTATAGCCAATTTCTCAGAAGCATGTGCCTCCTTCAAACCAAAGGAGATACACACACACACACACACACACACACACACACACACACACACACACACACACACACACACACACACACACATACACATATATATATATATATATATATATATATATATATATATATATATATATATATATATATATATACATTGGCAAACATTGTTTCTTGCATATCATTTGATGGGCATAGAACAATTTTCTTGTTTTCCAGTCAAGCATATCCAACTCTTTTTTGTGATCAGTCAATCATCCCAAAACAGGAAGTTAAAACAGGAAGTGCAAGTTGATTTATAGCTTGAAGTTTACTTCTAGATGTCAAGGCTGTTTTCAGCATTAATTTGAGTCTTCTAAAACATTCCTTACTGAGCTTTGTTCTCATTTTTCAGCTTTTTTATCCCATGTTTTCTTTAGCACACCCATCTCTTGAAGTTTTTACAGAGCATTCTTTATAGTCCTCCAATAAAATACTTATTTTCTTAAATGTTTTGCAATTGCCTCTAATCAGTGTTTATACAGGTGATATTTTATTTATTCCTTTGTTTTTCCTTTACTACCAATGTGCCCAGTGTGGACACTTTGATGCTTTAACATGTGACTCTTATGTAAATGTCTTGTCACACATGGTGCATTTGTAAGGTCTCTGTCCAGTGTGAATTCGCTCATGAGTTATCATAGTGTATTTGTTTGTAAACCTCTTACCACATGTATCACATTTATATGGTTTCTGGCCAGTGTGGATACTCTGATGAGTTATCCTATTACTGTTATATCTAAAACTCTTATCACATATAGTACATTTGTATGGTTTCTGTCCAGTGTGGATATGCTGATGACATAACACAGCATTTCTGTGTTTAAATGTTTTATCACATATGGTACATTTATATGGTGTCTGCTCAGTGTGGATAGTCTGATGCCTTACCAAGTGAGCTTTCTGTGTAAAAGTCTTGTCACACATGGTGCATTTATAGGGTTTGTGTTCAGAGTGGATATACTGATGTTTTATCATAGTACCTTTTTGTCTAAAACTCTTGCCACACATGGTGCACTGATACGGTTTCTCCCCAGTGTGGATACTCTGATGGAATACCATTTGACTCTTCTCCATGAAACTCTTCTCACACATTGAGCATTTATAAGGTTTACATCCAGCGTGAATCTTTTGATGTTTTACCATACTGCTTTTACAGCTAAAGCTCTTCTCACATAGGATGCACTCATAGGGTCTCTGCCCTGTGTGGATATTCTGATGTCGTATCATAACACTTTCATATATAAAACTCTTGTCACACATGGTGCATTTGTAGGGTTTCTGACCACTGTGGATGTATTCATGTCTTATCATGTGACTCTTTTGTGCAAAACTCTTATCACACATGGAACAATTATATGGTTTCTGCCCAGAGTGGCTATTCTGGTGTTTTACAACACTGCTTTTCTGCCTAAAACTCTTGTCGCACATGGTGCATTTATATGGATTTTGCCCATTGTGGATATATTGATGTGTTACCATATTAATTTTGCATCTAAAACTCTTATCACACATAGTACACTTATAGGGTCGCACCCCAGTGTGGATACTATGATGTTTTACCACACTTCTTTTGTACCTAAAACTCTTGTCACATGTAGTACATCTATATGGCTTTTGCCCAGTGTGGATAATTTGATGTGTTACTACACTGCCTTTGTGTCTAAAACTCTTATGACACATGGTGCATTTATAGGGTTTCTGTCCATTGTGGACACTTTTATGTGTTACCAGGTGACTCCTCCTTTTAAAAATCTTGTCACACATTGTACATTTATAGGATTTTTGACTGGTATGGTTATGTTTATTATTTCTTGTTAAATGTTCATTTGTAAAACTCTTGTCACCTGTTGCATTCTTATACAGTTGCTGGTTAACAATTTTCATTGTTTTACTGTTAGTTACTATTAAATCATGTTGTTCAGTGTGGACTAACTGATGTTTTTCTACACCTGACTGCCTTGAGAAACTTTTGTCACAAATGGTACATTTAAAAAGTTTCAACCCAGTATGAATAACCATATGCACTGACAATCCTTTTTCATCTGCAAAAATCTTGCCGCATGTGGTACATTTGTATGGTTTTACTCTGCTGGTTATTTGCTGATGTTTTTCTAAGGTATTTTTTTGCCTTTTCTCACTATGGATTAACTGACCATTTTTGTTGTTACTGTCAAACCTTGAAATTGTGTTGTATTTACGCACTGTGCAGTGCCTTTCTCCTTCACAATTTGCCAGATGCATTTTAATAACCCCCTTGTTATTTTCCAGATATTTCAGGTGTGCAGTATCCAGCTGAATCAAGTCTTGACTCATGGCTGACATCTTATCTAGGAGAGCTGTGTCATGCTTTGAATCCAGGGGTATCCCAAATGATAATTGCGGACTCTGAAACTGGCTGAAGTCTGCATTCCTGTTGACTTAAGAGAAAAAATAAGAAGTTAAAACATAATAAGCTTCATTGAAAGTTTATTTTCTTACTTCAAAGTAATACAATGCATACATCATCACACAAACTTTTTTTGTATTTCTTATAACAGAAACCACTGAACTGCTGTTTAATAAAATTGCATTAATTAATCTATCATCCAAAAAACTACAGTGCCCTCATATTATTTACTGCTTCTTCTATCCACATTTATAAATGCTAACTATGTTATTTACTTGTTATCTTCATGAAATATTTCCAGCAATACATCTGTTTTACTTGCCATCACTATGGTCCCTGTAAGATGCAAGAATTCCTTATATCCATCTCCAGTTTCATGTTGTTGTGTCTTTCGGCTTTTCCTGGTTAGGGGGTTGCCACAGCGGAACTCTGGTCCGCTAATGATTGGCAGTAGATTTTTACGTGCCGAGTTGCCGGCCCTGATGCACAACCTTCAACGAAGGTACGTCCATTCACGCATGTCTCCACACAGAAGAGGCTCTAGCTGAGAATCGAACAGGACAACATCTTACTGTGAGGCGACAATGCTACCGCAACACCACCACCGCAGTTCATCTCCAGTTTCATGTAACAGCATGAATTGGTGTATTCAAAAAGTAAAGATAAACTCTTCCCACAACAAATAAGTCAGCCAATTCCAATCATAATAAGAGGATACATCATCAGGTGAAATTATAAAAATAATAATACTTAACTCTACTGTTTCTAACACTATGGCATTAAATATTTAACAGTCTCCACCAATTACAGGTAAAACATGCACAGTACAAAGTGTAAGTCAAACTAGCTTGCATATTTTACAATCAGTGAACATGACAAAACCGGAGTGCATGGTTTATTTTAAGTTAAGTAAAATCACTACAGATAAGCACTTCGTTCCTGATGTAATAACAAAGAATGGTTGCTTATTATTACTGCTATTAAGTATAAAAAAGAACTGAAGTAATGATTTTTGTGTTACATAATTATGTTCCGTGACATACTTGCATCTCATTAAAGAAAACTTTGGAATTAAATAAACTGCTAAAAAAAAATCTCACAATTTGCAAACAGACTGAAGGACTCAGAAAACTGCCAATTAAAGTTGAACTGTATCTGCTAAAGCAGGTCTTGATACAAAGTACAAACCACATAAATATGAGATAACTGTGGACTTCAGTTTATTTTTGGAATGTTCTAGACATTTTCAAATAGCTCACAATGTGATACAGTGCAATGTACATCTGTCAGTGCCTGCAACACAATTCATAAATATTCCTGATGATGACACAAATAGACACTCTTACAAAACAATACCATGTACCTCACTTTCTTAGTTCTTCTAACATGGTGCCCCTTGCACAATCTCCCCTGTAGACCACAGCTACCCTTTTATATGAAACTACAATACCTGGTAGTGTGTTAAACCCCTCACACCCATTTCTGTTATTTGAAAAGGTACTCTCTGCTGATATACTTGCCCTATCTCCAATATATTACCCTTATTGTCTCCGTTGTGTGCAACAAGTAATGCATGATGATCTGTTACACATCTCTTGGTCAACCACTGCCTTCATTAGGAAAGACAATTAATCACTGGCAACATCTGCTGACCCTCTCCGCTTATCACCCACTACTCTTAAGGTGTAAAACAAGTAATCACTGGTGATCTACTGTCCACACCCTCTTGATTACCTGCAATGGTTTACCAAGTGAAACAATTCATTTCTGATTATCTTATCTGGTGCTCACCCCCTTCTTATCATCCAGCATCATCACTGTGTAAAACAAGTAATCTCTGGTGATTTTCTAGCCCTCATCTTCTAGTTAACCCATCTACTTCTGTGCATTAAACAAGAAATCAATGATGACCCACTGTCCCCCTTCATATAACCCTGCTGCCTTCATTGTAGAAAGGAGGTAAGTTGTATATTTGCCCCTCCTAAGCATCCACATTGCCTTTGTTGTGTGAAAACAATGAATGCATGGCAATTGACTGCTTCTCTTTTCATGATCCAACCAAACAAATCAGGAACAACACCGTGGCAAAGCAGAGTTCTCATAACAAAGCAAGTATCAAAAAATGCTGTAAAGAATATATAATGACAGCTGCAAAGCTTTCTGATAAAACAATCTTTCTTCAGTCCTAAATTCATGTAAAATATAGGTATCAATTAAATAATGTTTACAAATAACGTAACATACAGCCCACCAATCAGAATATGCAATCAATCAACTTTAAATTTGAATTTCTAATGAAAAGTTTCAAATCTGTAAGGCCATTCACAACAGTATTGCACACAGATGGTATAAATTTATTACCCTTATTCAATAGGGAAATTTCATACGATGGCAACCCTAAATCAGATAAATTAATGACTGAACCACAGTTCAAAGTCGTTGATGTTTCGACTGACTTGTATACATTATTGAACTACATATAATGCACTTACTAAATTTGTAAAGGACATTATTATAAATATCTGGAGAATTTTAAAGGCACTACTGGAATGAAGATTAATTACTGGTGAACAGCCAAGCTTAACCTAGAAGAACTGTCCCAGTTTAAAGAACCATTTATACTATAAAGAAATGAGACTACCCATTCATAACATTAGTAATAGACACGGAACTTTTCCTTGTAATAACTGTTGCTGTGAGTTTATATGTAGACAGAATATTTTAAAACATCTACAGACAGGAAAAGAACTTTTATTTAAGCATTTTGTAACATGTAACACACTCAGTGTTGTCTATCTTGCAACTTGTAAAAAGTGTATAGCATTCTACATAGGTAAATCACGTACAAAACTAAAAGATCATATAACAGAACATAGATCTGATATGCAAAGATTTGTGCAGACTAATGCATTAGCAAAACATTATGTGGAAAATGGGAATTAGCATGCTTTTCTTTTTAGAGTTATAGAAATTATTGCTGGTAAATGTAATTCTAGACGGGGTGATCTTGACAATAAACTTGAAATGTCTGACTATAAGTGGATTGTTATGCTCCAAGCAGATAAGAAACCAGGAATTAGTGAGACCATTAGCCTAAAACCTATATTAAAGCATAGACAAATGTGTTTAAAATAGGGCTAGGTTTTACAATGTATTCTAATGTTACACTGCATGTTTAAAAAAGTTATTTGACTGCAAATTCTGATTTGTTGGCTCCAAGTCTCTTTTCATGATCCCACCGCTGTCTTTATTATAAGAAATAAGTAATACTTGGTGATCACCTTAATTGGTTTGCTGTATGATAATGTTTTGTGACCTACTCAGTACCTTCCTCTTAACATCCTTACTGCTTTTAAACCAAAGAAGGACCAGGAGTAGGCTGTAAATTCCAGTATAAAGGTTATTTATTGTAGAACAGACCACAGAATAAAAAACATAAGCGCTTTTGTAGGTGTGTACCCCACTTCATCAGATGTAAATATGCTGCATCTTAACCTTCATTATATGCTCTGAAAGCACTAGTCACATGCTATTAGATAATCACATGATGCAAATATTTAAAACCATACATACATATATACCTTATATACCTGTAAATAGCAGAAATATATTCAGAATAATTTCATACAAAAATACATATGTAAAACTTCATATAAAGAACACATATATAAAAAATACATATAAAAAAAACTGACTTTTCCAATAAGTGCAAGAAATACACCCATAAAATTAATCTAAAGAGAGGCATTTTCTTTAATATAGGCTTCAGGAGTACATAGTTATTCAGGCCATGTCCACTATCTGCCTTAAGCCTTACAATCCATTTGGCTTCTAAAGCCTCTGTCTTGTTGCAGACATCGCCACCCCTGATACTTTCATACACCCTCTGTATCAGTCTCACTAACATGTTTAGATAGTGCACTTACTCTGTCCTTTCTATTAATGTGGTACACGTTCCCTAATCTGATCTTTAAACATTCTGTCAGTTTTACCAACATAAAATTTCAAACATTTCAAACAATGGGCAAGATACACTACGTTTGGTGTTGCATGAAGCAGAAACATTAAAATTATACTGTCTTTTTTCATCTGGATGCATAAACTTGGTACTAATGTCCAAGTAACTACAAAAATTACAATGCCTACACATAGTCAAACCTCCATTTTCTAAGGCATTAGCTTTACTTCTTGGGAAACATAACTTTCTCTTAAGGGAGAACTTATTCCTGAACAAAAATCGAGGTTGTTGTTCTATAATGTTACTGACACCCTTGTCAGACGTCAGAATTCGCCAGTTTTTCCTAACTATGCCCATGTAGGTCTGTACATCAGCCGAATAATATAAGGGCATCCTGAGCATCCCTTTGTTACTACTGTTACTAGCTTTCCTAGTGACCTGCCTCTTAGAGTGGAACTACACAACAGTTAACTGAATTTATCAAGTATGTGGAGTGGAACTACGCAACAGTTAACTGAATTTATCAAATATGTTAATGAAAGCACTGCATTTGTAAGGTTCACATTTACATACTCTGACAAGGTCATACATTTTTTGGATGTGGCAGTTTTGGTAGATGGTTTTAAATATTTGGGTCATGTGATTAGCCCCTCACAAACACTCCAAGAGAAGCCTTGATGAGTGGATGGGTAACAGAAAATACACCCCTGGGATCACTTCATTGGCTCTGCTTGACAGAGGCTCAGTTAATTAATCAAAGGGGTGGCGAAAGCCGACACACTCTGGCTAGGCTTAAAAATGCCCTCGGGCCTAGTACCTACCTATAAACCTATGAGAGAGAGAGAGAAGAATCTGAGACCCTTACTTAATGAGGTACCACAGGTACTAAGAGATACTGAACATTTTTTAACCGATTTATTTGAACACATACAAGTATTGAGTGATGGGGATCGTTATATCTTGGTCACCATGGACGTAGTATCACTTTTCACCGTAATTCCGAATGATCTGGGCATAGATAGTATAGAGAGGTTTCTTGGGACATACTCTAGTTTTGAAGCCAGACAGATCAAACTCATCAAGGATTTGCTTGAGATAGTGTTATGTTGTAATGTATTTTTATTTGGGGAGGTGTTTTATTGGCAGAAAAATGGCATAGCTATGGGCACTTCGTGTGCCAATAGCTACACCAATGCTGTAATGGTGGTCTGGGAATCTGAATATATGTTAAGAGGTCCTTTCAGTAAATACATTTCTTTTTTCTGAAGGTTTGTAGATGACCTTTTTATTGTGTGGAGTGGAACTATGCAACAGTTAACTGAATTTATCAAGTATGTTAATGAAAACACTGCATTTTTAAGGTTCACATTTACATACTCTGACAAGGTCATACATTTTTTGGATGTGGCAGTTTTGGTAGATGAGAATGATAGACTGTATACGAACAATACAGGAAATCATGTCACGTCAATAGTTTACTATCATATGACAGTATAAACCCCCCATATATTTTTAAGAGTGTGGTAAGGAACCAGGCTTTTAGAGCCTCTAGACTCAATGGGAGGGAGTCTGACTTCTTGAGATGTACTGAGGGTATTACCAGTGAATTGATGGGGAGGGGCTATGATGGGCAGATGGTGAAGAATAATATAGAGGAGGTAACCAGACTCAGAGATTCAGTGGCACAACCATATTTCTCTAAGAGGCAGGTCACTAGGAAAGCTAGTAACAAAGGGATGCTTAGGATGCCCTTAATTATTCGTCTGATGTACAGACCTACATGGGCATAGTTAGGAAAAATTGGGAAATTCTGACATCTGACAAGGGTGTCAGTAACATTATAGAACAACAACCTCGGATTTTTTTCAGGAATGAGCTCTTCCTTAAAAGAAAGTTATGTTTCCCAAGGAGTAAGGCTAATGCATTAGAAAATGGAGGTTTGACTATGTGTAGGCATTGTAATTTTTGTAGTTACTTGGACATTAGTACCAAGTTTATGCATCCAGATGAAAAAAGACAGTATCATTTTAATGTTTCTGCTTCATGCAACACCAAACGTAGTGTATCTTGCCCATTGTTTGAAATGTTTGAAATTTTATGTTGGTAAAACTGACAAGAGTGTTTAAAGATCTGATTAGGGAACGTGTACCATATTAATAGAAAGGACAGAGTAAGTGAACTATCTAAACATGTTAGTGAGACTGACTATGAACATATTTTTAAGTTTCTTGTAATAGGGAGGGTATATGAAAGTATCAGGGGCGCGATGTCTGCAACAATCTGGGTTTGGGTGCATGTCATCTACAAGAATAATTAGTAGGACAGTTTGACACGTCTTAGTTAGATCATAATAGTTGTAGTGATGGAACCTGAGTTTTGGTGCTGGTCTTCTGCAGTAAAATTAGTAAGACAGTGGGACACTGCTTAGGTCATAACAATTCTAGTTATGGAACCTGGGTTTTGGTGCGTGTCTTCTGAAGTATAATTAGTAAGACAGAGGGATACTGCTTAGATAGGTCATAACAGTTGTAGTGATGGAACCTGGGTTTGGGTGGATGTCTTCTGTGTGTAGTTAGTAGGACAGAGGGACACTGCTTAGTTAGGTCATAACAATTGTAGTTAGTAGGACAGTGGGACACTGCTTAATTAGGTCATAACAGTTGTAGTGATGAAACCTGGGTTTTGGTGCAGGTCTTCTGCAGTACAATTAGTAGGACAGTGGGGCAATGCTTAATTAGGTCATAACAGCTGTAGTGATGGAACCTGGGTTGGGGTGCATGTCTTCTGCAGTGTAATTAGTAGGACAGTGGTACACTGCTTAGTTAGGTCATAAAAGTCGTAGTGATGGAACCTTGGTTTGGGTGCACATCTTCTACAAGTAAAATTAGTAGGACAGGGGGACACAGCTTAGGTAGGTCATAACAACTGTTGTGAGGTAACCAGGTTTTGTGTGCATGTCTTTTGCAGTGTAATTAGTAGGACAGCGGGACAATGCTTAGTTAGGTCATAACAGTTCTAGTGATGGAAGCTGGGTTTGGGTGCATGTCATCTGCAGTATAATTAGTAGGACAGTGGGACACTGCTTAGTTAGGACATAACAGTTGTAGTGATGGCACCTGAGTTTGGGTGCATTTCTTCTGCAGTGTAATTAGTAGGACAGAGGGACACTTAGTTTGGTCATAACAGCTGAAGTGATGGAACTTGGGTTTTGGAGCATGTCTTCTACAAGAATAATTAGTAGGACGGTGGGACACTGCTTAGTTAGGTCATAACAATTCTAGTGATGGAACCTGGGTTTAGGTGCAGGTCTTCTGCAGTACAATTAGTAGGACAGAAGGACACTGCTTAGTTATGACATAACAGTTGTAGTGATGGAACCTGGGTTTGGGTGCATGTCTTCTACAAGTATAATTAGAAGGACAGTGGGACACGTCTTAGGTCATAACAGTTCCCGTGATGGAACCTGGGTTTGGGTGGATGTCTTCTGTGTGTAGTTAGTAGGACAGTGGGACACTGCTTAGTTAGGTCATAACAGTTCTAGTGACGAGACCTTGGTTTTGTTGCATTTTTTCTGCAGCATAATTACTAGGACAATGGGACACTGCTTAGGTAAGTCATAACAGTTGTAGTGATGGAACCAGGGTTTGGGTGCACATCTTCTACAAGTATAATTAGTAGGACAGGGGACACTGTTTAGTTAGGTCATAACAGTTGTAGTGATGGGACCAGGGTTTTGGTGCATGTCTTCTGCAGTATAAATTGTAGGACAGTGGGACACAGCTTAGTTAGGTCATAACAGTTGTAGTGATGGAACCTGTGTTTTGGTGCAGGTCTTCTGTAGTACAATTAGTAGGACAGTGGGACAAGGCTTAATTAGGTCATAACAGTTCTAGTGATGGAACCTGGATTTTGGTCCACATCTTCTACAAGTATAATTAGTAGGACAGTGAGACACTGCTTAGTTAGGTCATAACAGTTGTAGTGATGGAACCTGGGTTTGGGTGCATGTCTTCTACATGTATAATTAGTAGGACAGTGGGACACTGCTTAGTTAGGTCATAACAGTTGTAGTGATGGAACCTGGGTTTGGGTGCATGTCTTCTACAAGAATAATTAGTAGGACAGTTAGAGACTTCTTAGTTAGGTCATAACAGTTGCAGTGATGGAACCTTGGTTTTGGTGCAGGTATTCTACAAGTATAATTAGTAGGACAGTGGGGCACTGCTTAGTTAGGTCATAACAGTTGTAGTGATTGAACCTGGGTTGGGGTACAGGTCTTCTGCAGTATAATTACTAGGACAGGGGGACACTACTTAGTTAGGTCATAACAGTTGTAGTGATGGATCCTGGGTTGGGGTGCATGTCTTCTGCAGTATAATTAGTAGGACAGTGGGACACTGCTTAGTTAGGTCATAAAAGTTGTAGTGATGGAAACTGGGTTTAGGTGCACATCTTCTAGAAGTATAATTAGTAGGACAGTGAGACACTGCTTAGTTAGGTCATAACAGTTGTAGTGATGGAACCTGGGTTTTGGTGCAGGTCTTCAGCAGTACAATTAGTGGGACAGTGGAACACTGCTTAGTTAGGACATAACAGTTGTAGTGATGGAACCTGGGTTTGGGTGGATGTCTTCTGGGTTGTAGTTAGTAGGACAGTGCGACACTGCTTAGTTAGGTTATAATAGTTGTAGTGATGGAACCTGGGTTTGCATGGATGTCTTCTGTAGTGTAGTTAGTAGGACAGTGGTACACTGCTTAGTTAGGTTATAACAGTTGTAGTGATGGAATCTGGGTTTGGGCGCATGTCTTCAACAAGTATAATTAGTAGGACAGTGGGACACTGCTTAGTTAGGTCATAGCTGTAGTGATGGAACCTGGATTTGGGTGCATGTCTTCTACAAGAATAATTAGTAGGACAGTGTGACAATGCTTAGTTAGGTCATAACAGTTATAGTGATGGAACCAGGGTTTTGGTGCTGGTCTTCTGCACTACAATTAATAGGACAGCGGGACAATGCTTAGTTAGGTCATAACAGTTCTAGTGATGGAACTTGGGTTTTGGTGCACATCTTCTACAAGTATAATTAGTAGGACAGAGGGATACAGCTTAGTTAGGTCATAACAGTTGTAGTGATGGAACCTGGGTTGTGGTGCATGTCTTCTGCAGTATAATTTGTAGGACAGTGGGACATTGCTTAGTTAGGTCATAACAGTTGTAGTGATGGAAGCTCGGTTTAGGTGCATATCTTCTACAAGTATAATTAGTTGGACAGTGGGACACTGCTTAGTTGGGTCATAACAGTTGTAGTGATGGAACTTGGGTTTTTTTGCATGTCTTCTACAAGAATAATTAGTAGGACAGTTTGATTCTTCTTAGTTAGGTTATAACAGTTGCAGTGATGCAACCTGGGTTTTGGTGCGGGTCTTCTGCAGTACAATTAGTAGGACAGTGGGACACTGCTTAGTTAAGTCATAACAGTTGTAGTGATGGAACCTGGATTTTGGTGCATGACTTCTGCAGTATAATTAGTAGGACAGTGGGACACTGCTTAGTTAGGTCATAACAGTTGTAGTGATGGAACCTGGGTTTGGGTGCCCGTCTTCTACAAGTATAATTAGTAGGACAGTGGGACATGTCTTAGGTCATAACAGTTCTAGTGATGGAACCTAGGTTTGGGTGGATGTCTTCTACAAGTATAATTAGAAGGACAGTGGGACACATCTTAGGTCATAACAGTTCTAGTGATGGAACCTAGGTTTGGGTGGATGTCTTCTGCGTGTAGTTAGTAGGAAAGTGGGACACTGCTTAGTTAGGTCATAACAGTTCTAGTGATGACACCTTGGTTTTGTTGCATTTTTTCTGCAGTATAATTACTAGGACAATGGGACACTGCTTAGGTAAGTCATAACAGTTATAGTGATGGAACCTGGGTTTGGGTGCACATCTTCTACAAGTATAATTACTAGGACAGTGGGACACTGCTAAGTTAGGTCATAACAGTTGTAGTGATGGAACCTGGGTTTTGGTGCATGTCTTCTGCAAGTATAATTAGTAGGACAGGGGGACACTGCTAATTTAGGTCATAACAGTTGCAGTGATGGAACCTGAGTTTGGGTGCATGTCTTCTACAAGTATAATTAGTAGGACAGTGGGACACTGCTTAGTTAGGTCATAACAGTTGCAGTGATGGAACCTGTGTTTTTGGTGCAGGTCTCCTGCAGTACAAATAGTAGGACAGTGGGACACTACTTAGATAGGTCATAACAGTTCTAGTGATGGAACCTGGGATTTGGTCCACATCTTCTACAAGTATAATTAGTAGGACAGAGGGCTACAGCTTAGTTAGGTCATAATATTTGTAGGGATGGAACCTGGGTTTTGGTGCATGTCATCTGTAGTATAATTAGTAGGACAGTGGGACACTGCTTAGTTAGGTCATAACAGTTGTAGTGATGGACCCTGGGTTTGGGTGCATGTCTTCTACAAGTATAATTAGTAGGACAGTGGGACACTGCTTAGTTAGGTCATAACAGTTGTAGTGATGGAACCTGGGTTTTGGTGCATGTCTTCTGAAAGTACAATTAGTAGGCCAGTGGGACACTGCTTAGTTAGGTCATAACAGTTGTAGTGATGGACCCTGGGTTTGGGTGCCCGTCTTCTACAAGTATAATTAGTAGGACAGTGGGACATGTCTTAGGTCATAACAGTTCTAGTGATGGAACCTAGGTTTGGGTGGATGTCTTCTACAAGTATAATTAGAAGGACAGTGGGACACATCTTAGGTCATAACAGTTCTAGTGATGGAACCTAGGTTTGGGTGGATGTCTTCTGCGTGTAGTTAGTAGGAAAGTGGGACACTGCTTAGTTAGGTCATAACAGTTCTAGTGATGACACCTTGGTTTTGTTGCATTTTTTCTGCAGTATAATGACTAGGATAATGGGACACTCCTTAGGTAAGTCATAACAGTTGTAGTGATGGAACCTGGGTTTGGGTGCACATCTTCTACAAGTATAATTACTAGGACAGTGGGACACTGCTAAGTTAGGTCATAACAGTTGTAGTGATGGAACCTGGGTTTTGGTGCATGTCTTCTGCAAGTATAATTAGTAGGACAGGGGGACACTGCTAATTTAGGTCATAACAGTTGCAGTGATGGAACCTGTGTTTTTGGTGCAGGTCTCCTGCAGTACAAATAGTAGGACAGTGGGACACTACTTAGATAGGTCATAACAGTTCTAGTGATGGAACCTGGGATTTGGTCCACATCTTCTACAAGTATAATTAGTAGGACAGAGGGCTACAGCTTAGTTAGGTCATAATAGTTGTAGGGATGGAACCTGGGTTTTGGTGCATGTCATCTGCAGTATAATTAGTAGGACAGTGGGACACTGCTTAGTTAGGTCATAACAGTTGCAGTGATGGAACCTGGGTTTGGGTGCATGTCTTCAACAAGTATAATTAGTAGGACAGTGGGACACTGCTTAGTTAGGTCATAACAGTTGTAGTGATGGAACCAGGGTTTTGGTGCAGGTCTTCTGCAGTACAATTAGTAGGACAGTGGGACATTGCTTAGTTAGGTCATAACAGTTGTAGTGATGGAACCTGGGTTTTGGTGCTGGTCTTCTGCAGTACAGTTAGTAGTTCAGTGGGACACTGCTTAGTTAGGTCAAAACAGTTGTAATTATGGTACCTGGGTTTTGGTGCATGTCTTCTGCAGTATAATTAGTAGGACAGTGGGACACTGCTTAGTTAGGTCCTAGCAATTCTAGTTATGGAACCTGTGTTTTCGTGCACGTCTTCTACAAGTATAATTAATAGGACAGAGGGTTACTGCTTAGATAGGTCATAACGGTTGTAGTGATGGAACCTGTTTTTGGTGCAGGTCTTCTACAAGTATAATTAGTAGGACAGTTGACACTGCTTAGTTAGGTCATAACAGCTGTAGTGATGGGACCTGGGTTTTGTTGTATGTTTTCTGCAGTATAATTACTAGGACAATGGGACACTGCATAGTTAGGTCCTAACAGTTGTAGTGATGGAACCTGGATTTGAATGCATGTCTTCTACAAGTATAATTAGGACAGTGGGACACTTCTCAGTTAGGTTATATCAGATTTAGTGATGGAACCTGGGTTTGGGTGCATGTCTTCTACAAGTATATTTAGTAAGACAATGGGACACTGGTTAGTTAGGACATAACAGTTATAGTGATGGAACCTGGGTTTTTTTGCACATCTTCTACAAGTATAATTAGTAGGACAGTGGGACACTGCTAAGTTAGGTCATAACAGTTGTAGTAATGGAATCTGGGTTTGGGGGCATTTCTTCTGCAGTGGTATTAGTAGGACAGTGGGACACTGCTTAGTTAGGTCGTAACAGTTATAGTGATGGACCCTGGGTTTTGGTGCACGTCTTCTACAAGTATAATTAGTTGGACAGTGGAACACTGCTTAGTTAGGTCCTAACAGTGGTTGTGATGGAACCTGGGTTTTGGTGCAGGTCTTCTGCAGTACAATTAGTAGGACAGTGGGACACTGCTTAGTTAGGTCATAACAGTTGTAGTGATGGAACCTGGGTTTGGGTGCATGTCTTCTGCAATGTAGTTAGTAGGACAGTGGGACACTGCTTTGTTAGGTCATAACAGTTTTAGTGATTGAACCTGGGTTTGGGTGCATGTCTTCTATAAGTATAATTAATAGGACAGGGGGACACATTTTTAGGTGCAGATAAATAAAGAAGTTTGACGTGACAGAGGATGACAGTTTACTACTGATAGAGACATCAGTGTTGCAAAGATCAAACCCCTCAATGGAGGCAGCCATATAAAACCTGAGAAATAAATACATTCTCAAAAGCTTGTGGCACTGTTTGATAAAGATTTGATTGTTTTTCTGATGGTCTGGTTTGAATGGGAAAGCTGGACAGTGGTAGAGCTGGTAGGTCATAACAACTGTAGTGAGGGAACCTGGGTTTGGATGCATGTCTTCTGCAGTATAATTAGTAGGACAGGGGACACTCCTTAGTTAGGTCAAAACAGTTGTAGTTATGGAACCTGGGTTTTGGTGCATGTTTTCTACAAGTGTAATTAGTAGGACAGTCGGACACTTAGTTAGGACACAACAGTTGTAGTGCTGGAATCTGGGTTTGGGTCTATGTCTTCTATAAGAATAATTAGTAGGACAGTTTGACACTTCTTAGTTAAGTCATAACAGTTCTAGTGATGGAACCTGGGTTTTGGTGCATGTCTTCTGCAGTACAATTAGTAGGACAATGGGACACTTCTTAGTTAGGTCGTAAGGACAGTGGGACACTGCTTAGTTAGGTCGTAACAGGTGTAGTGAGGGAACTTGAGTTTTGGTGCATGTCTTCTGCAGTACAATTAGTGGGACAGTGGGACACTGCTTAGTTAGGACATAACAGTTGTAGTGATGGAACCTGGGTTTGGGTGGATGTCTTCTGGGGTGTAGTTAGTAGGACAGTGCGACACTGCTTAATTAGGTTATAACAGTTGTAGTGATGGAACCTGGATTTTCTTGCACATCTTCTACAAGTATAATTAGTAGGACAGTGGGACACTGCTAAGTTAGGTCATAACAGTTGTAGTAATGGAATCTGGGTTTGGGGGCATTTCTTCTGCAGTGGTATTAGTAGGACAGCGGGACACTGCTTAGTTAGGTCGTAACAGCTGTAGTGATGGACCCTGGGTTTTGGTACATGCCTTCTACAGTGTAATTAGTAGGACAGTGGGATACTGCTTAGTTAGTTCATAACAGTTGTAGTGATGGAACCTGGGTTTTGGTGCATGTCTTCTGGGGTGTAGTTAGTAGGACAGTGCGACACTGCTTAATTAGGTTATAACAGTTGTAGTGATGGAACCTGGATTTTTTTGCACATCTTCTACAAGTATAATTAGTAGGACAGTGGGACACTGCTTAGTTAGGTCATAACAGTTGTAGTGATGGAACTTGGGTTTCTTTGCATGTCTTCTACAAGAATAATTAGTAGGACAGTGTGACAATGCTTAGTTAGGTCATAACAGTTATAGTGATGGAACCAGGGTTTTGGTGCTGGTCTTCTGCACTACAATTAATAGGACAGTGGGACAATGCTTACTTAGGTCATAACAGTTCTAGTGATGGAATTTGGGTTTTGGTGCACATCTTCTACAAGTATAATTAGTAGGACAGAGGGATACAGCTTAGTTAGGTCATAACAGTTGTAGTGATGGAACCTGGGTTGTGGTGCATGTCTTCTGCTGTATAATTTGTAGGACAGTGGGACATTGCTTAGTTAGGTCATAACAGTTGTAGTGATGGAAGCTGGGTTTAGGTGCATATCTTCTACAAGTATAATTAGTAGGACAGTGGGACACTGCTTAGTTAGGTCATAACAGTTGTAGTGATGGAACTTGGGTTTTTTTGCATGTCTTCTACAAGAATAATTAGTAGGACAGTTTGATTCTTCTTAGTTAGGTTATAACAGTTGCAGTGATGGAACCTGGGTTTTGGTGCATGTCTTCTGAAAGTACAATTAGTAGGCCAGTGGGACACTGCTTAGTTAAGTCATAACAGTTGTAGTGATGGAACCTGGATTTTGGTGCATGTCTTCTGCAGTATAATTAGTAGGACAGTGGGACACTGCTTAGTTAGGTCATAACAATGCTAGTTATGGAACCTGGGTTTTCGTGCACATCTTCTACAAGTATAATTAGTAGGACAGAGGGATACTGCTTAGACAGGTCACAATGGTTGTAGTGATGGAACCTGGGTTTTGGTGCAGGTCTTCTGCAGTACAATTAGTAGGACAGTGGGACACTGCTTAGTTAGGTCATAACAGTTGTAGTGATGGAACCTGGGTTTGGGTGCCCGTCTTCTACAAGTATAATTAGTAGGACAGTGGGACATGTCTTAGGTCATAACAGTTCTAGTGATGACACCTTGGTTTTGTTGCATTTTTTCTGCAGTATAATTACTAGGACAATGGGACACTGCTTAGGTAAGTCATAACAGTTGTAGTGATGGAACCTGGGTTTGGGTGCACATCTTCTACAAGTATAATTACTAGGACAGTGGGACACTGCTAAGTTAGGTCATAACAATTGTAGTGATGGAACCTCGGTTTTGGTGCATGTCTTCTGCAAGTATAATTAGTAGGACAGGGGGACACTGCTAATTTAGGTCATAACAGTTGCAGTGATGGAACCTGGGTTTGGGTGCATGTCTTCTACAAGTATAATTAGTAGGACAGTGGGACACTGCTTAGTTAGGTCATAACAGTTGCAGTGATGGAACCTGTGTTTTTGGTGCAGGTCTTCTACAGTACAAATAGTAGGACAGTGGGACACTACTTAGATAGGTCATAACAGTTCTAGTGATGGAACCTGGGATTTGGTCCACATCTTCTACAAGTATAATTAGTAGGACAGAGGGCTACAGCTTAGTTAGGTCATAATAGTTGTAGGGCTGGAACCTGGGTTTTGGTGCATGTCATCTGCAGTATAATTAGTAGGACAGTGGGACACTGCTTAGTTAGGTCATAACAGTTGCAGTGATGGAACCTGGGTTTGGGTGCATTTCTTCAACAAGTATAATTAGTAGGACAGTGGGACACTGCTTAGTTAGGTCATAGCTGTAGTGATGGAACCTGGATTTGGGTGCATGTCTTCTACAAGTATAGTTAGTAGGACAATGGGACACTCCTTAGTTAGGACATAACAGTTATAGTGATGGAACCTGGGTTTTGGTGAACTTCTTCTACAAGTATAATTAGTAGGACAGTGGGACACTGCTTAGTTAGGTCATAACAGTTGTAGTGATGGAACCAGGGTTTTGGTGCAGGTCTTCTGCAGTACAATTAGTAGGACAGTGGGACATTGCTTAGTTAGGTCATAACAGTTGTAGTGATGGAACCTGGGTTTTGGTGCTGGTCTTCTGCAGTACAGTTAGTAGTTCAGTGGGACACTGCTTAGTTAGGTCAAAACAGTTGTAATTATGGTACCTGGGTTTTGGTGCATGTCTTCTACAGTATAATTAGTAGGACAGTGGGACACTGCTTAGTTAGGTCCTAGCAATTCTAGTTATGAAACCTGTGTTTTTGTGCACGTCTTCTACAAGTATAATTAATAGGACAGAGGGTTACTGCTTAGATAGGTCATAACAGTTGTAGTGATGGAACCTGTTTTTGGTGCAGGTCTTCTACAAGTATAATTAGTAGGACAGTTGACACTGCTTAGTTAGGTCATAACAGCTGTAGTGATGGGACCTGGGTTTTGTTGTATGTTTCCTGCAGTATAATTACTAGGACAATGGGACACTGCATAGTTAGGTCCTAACAGTTGTAGTGATGGAACCTGGATTTGAATGCATGCCTTCTACAAGTATAGTTAGTAAGACAATGGGACACTGCTTAGTTAGGACATAACAGTTATAGTGATGGAACCTGGGTTTTTTTGCATGTCTTCTACAAGTATAATTAGTAGGACAGTGGGACACTGCTAAGTTAGGTCATAACAGTTGTAGTAATGAAATCTGGGTTTGGGGGCATTTCTTCTGCAGTGGTATTAGTAGGACAGCGGGACACTGCTTAGTTAGGTCGTAACAGTTATAGTGATGGACCCTGGGTTTTGGTGCACGTCTTCTACAAGTATAATTAGTTGGACAGTGGAACACTGCTTAGTTAGGTCCTAACAGTGGTTGTGATGGAACCTGGTTTTTGGTGCAGGTCTTCTGCAGTACAATTAGTAGGACAGTGGGACACTGCTTAGTTAGGTCATAACAGTTGTAGTGATGGAACCTGGGTTTGGGTGCATGTCTTCTGCAATGTAGTTAGTAGGACAGTGGGACACTGCTTTGTTAGGTCATAACAGTTTTAGTGATTGAACCTGGGTTTGGGTGCATGTCTTCTATAAGTATAATTAGTAGGACAGGGGGACACATTTTTAGGTGCAGATAAATAAAGAAGTTTGACGTGACAGAGGATGACAGTTTACTACTGATAGAGACATCAGTGTTGCAAAGATCAAACCCCTCAATGGAGGCCGCCATATAAAACCTGAGAAATAAATACATTCTCAAAAGCTTGTGGCACTGTTTGATAAAGATTTGATTGTTTTTCTGATGATCTGGTTTGAATGGGAAAGCTGGACAGTAGTAGAGCTGGTAGGTCATAACAACTGCAGTGAGGGAACTTGGGTTTGGATGCATGTCTTCTGCAGTATAATTAGTAGGACAGGGGACACTCCTTAGTTAGGTCATAACATTTGTAGTTATGGAACCTGGGTTTTGGTGCATGTTTTCTACAAGTGTAATTAGTAGGACAGTGGGACACTTAGTTCGGACATAACAGTTGTAGTGATGGAATCTGGGTTTGGGTCTATGTCTTCTATAAGAATAATTAGTAGGACAGTTTGACACTTCTTAGTTATGTCATAACAGTTCTAGTGATGGAACCTGGGTTTTGGTGCATGTCTTTTGCAGTACAATTAGTAGGACAATAGGACACTTCTTAGTTAGGTAGTAAGGACAGTGGGACACTGCTTAGTTAGGACATAACAGTTGTAGTGATGGAACCTGGGTTTGGGTGCATGTCTTCTGCAGTACAATTAGTAGGACAGTGCGACACTGCTTAATTAGGTTATAACAGTTGTAGTGATGGAACCTGGGTTTGCGTGGATGTCTTCTGTAGTGTAGTTAGTAGGACAGTGGTACACTGCTTAGTTAGGTTATAAGAGGTGTAGTGATGGAACCTGGGTTTGGGCGCATGTCTTCAACAAGTATAATTAGTAGGACAGTGGGACACTGCTTAGTTAGGTCATAGGTGTAGTGATGGAACCTGGATTTGGGTGCATGTCTTCTACAAGTATAATTAGAAGGACAGGGGACACTTCTCAGTTAGGTTATATCAGATTTAGTGATGGAACCTGGATTTGGGTGCATGTCTTCTACAAGTATAGTTAGTAGGACAATGGGACACTGCTTAGTTAGGACATAACAGTTGTAGTGATGGAACCTGGTTGTGGTGAAAGTCTTCTACATGTATAATTAGTAGGACAGTGGGACACTGCTTAATTAGGTCATAACAGTTGTAGTGATGGACCCTGGGTTTTGGAGCATGTCTTCTACATGTATAATTAGTAGGACAGAGGGATACAGCTTAGTTAGGTCATAACAGTTGTAGTGATGGAACCTGGGTTTTGGTGCAGGTCTTCTGCAGTACAGTTAGTAGGACAGTGGGACACTGCTTAGTTAGGTCCTAGCAATTCTAGTTATGGAACCTGGGTTTTCGTGCACGTCTTCTACAAGTATAATTAATAGGACAGAGGGTTACTGCTTAGATAGGTCATAACGGTTGTAGTGATGGAACCTGGGTTTTGGTGCAGGTCTTCTGCATGTAGTGAGTAGGACAGTGGGACACTGCTTAGTTAAGTCATAACAGTTGTAGTGATGGAACCTGGATTTGGGTGCATGTCTTCTACAAGTACAATTAGTAGCGCAGTGGGACATTGCTTAGTTAGGTCATAACAGTTGTAGTGATGGAACTTGGGTTTGGGTGGATGTCTTCTGTGTGTAGTTAGTAGGACAGTGGGACACTGCTTAGTTAGGTCATAACAGTTGTAGTGACGGAACCTGGATTTTTGTGCAGGTTTTCTGGACCTGGATTTTGTTGCATGTTTTCTGCAGTATAATGACTAGGACAATGGCACACTGCTTAGTTAGGTCATAACAGTTGTAGTGATGGAACCTGGGTTTGGGTGCACGTCTTCTACAAGTATAATTAGTAGGACAGTGGGATGCTGCTTAGTCTTAGCAACTTGCACTGTGTCTGACATACTTGCATCGTGTGTGACATACTCAGACTGTGTCTGACATGCTCGCATCGTCTGTGACATACTGACATCGTGTGTGACATACTCGTAATGTGTCTGACATACTCGCATTATGGGCGATCTCCCCATCTTACCCACTCTACGTGAGTGATGGCAGACTTAAAAAAAAAAAAGCTGGAAAAGGGGTCAAGATTCTATGTACTGAAGTGTACAGCTAGTTGGTGTAAAGATGTAAAAAATCACATTTATTTTACTTATTTAACAATTGTTTACCCGGAAAGTCCAACTTGGAATGAGACAATTTTCAATGGATACTTGTGGAGAAACACTCTAGATACATTTATTTAATTTTTATTTAACATTGTTTACCGGGAAGTCCGACTTGGAATGAAGTCAATTTTCAGCTGAGGCCTGGGGAGAAATGCTCCAGACACATGTCTTTATAATGTGGGAGGAAACCAGAGCATTCAGAGAAAACCCATACAAATGCAAGGAGGATATGCAGACTCCACACCGAATGCACCCCAGCCAAGAATCAAACTGGAGATCCTCTTGCTGTGAGGCAACAATGTTAACCGCTCCACAACTGCATGTTGAGCTCATGTCCTCAGCCTTTATGCTGTGCTTTGTAGCCTTGTATTCTTACTTCATGACAGTTCAGGAACACAGCAGACTAGAGCACTTTCCTCCCCAGGATGGGCAACCAGGCATCAGTCATAGAGTGCAACCCTCCATGGTCAGATTCTCCAGTGTGTGGAACATTAACTGACCCTGATCATTTCAGTCAAGATCATAGCTTTAGACCTCTATACTATGTAGCCAATGAGAAATGTATTTCTTGATCATCCAGCTCATGCAGCCCCCCAGATGACCCACCTTTTTCCTCTATTGTACATGACCCATAACACGCCACATCACTACCAGATGATGCATCTTTCTGTGTTTTGAAGCATGGGAATCTGGAGACAATAAGTCGTTGCACATGGTTTTTATTTTCTTTTGCTGACGACATTCTCTACCTCAGGCAACCAGCAGATATACTGTTGCCTGACATTTTGGGCCCAGAAGTGCCACTTGGAACTCCTCTTCATCCTCACACTTGTTTAGTGTGAGAGCACATTTCTGGCAGGCTGCCTCTGTTTTGCCCATGTAGATCTGGAGGGGGCATTTGTAAAATAGGAGTCTGATCACACCCAGTAAGCCTATGATGGATGAGCTGATATTTGCTTCTAACTTTTATCCTATGCCAACCAGCTCTACCACTGTCCAGCTTTCCCATTCAAACCAGACCATCAGAAAAACAATCAAATCTTTATCAAACAGCGCCAGAAGCTTTTGAGAATGTATTTATTTCTCAGGTTTTATATGGCTGCCTCCATTGAGGGGTTTGATCTTTGCAACACTGATGTCTCTATCAGAAGTAAACTGTCATCCTCTGTCACGTCAAACTTCTTTATTTATCTGCACCTAAAAATGGGAACCCACCAAGCAGTTATTTATCTAAACTTGTACTTACTGCTGTCAAGAAGCTGAGAAGTTAATTATCTGAACTTGTACTTACTGCTGGTACCACTGTCAGGAAGCTGACCAGTTAATTATCTGACCTTGTACTTACTGCTATTGCCGCCAGGAAGCTGACCAATTAATTATCCAAACTTGTACTTACGCTGATACTGCTGTTAGGAACCTGACTAGTTAATTATCTGACCTTGTACTTAATGCTGATATCACTGTCAGGAAGCCGACCAGTTAATTATCTGACCTTGTACTTAATGCTGATATCACTGTCAGGAAGCCGACCAGTTAATTATCTGAACTTGTACTTACTGCAGATATCGCTGCCAGGAAGCTGGCTGTGTTGCATCACCATTTCTCTTTCATGACCATCAAATGGGACTGCCTCATCTATATTAATAAGTAACCACAGATGTTCCACTGGGATGTTGTACCCTGGAAATCAAAATCAGCAGAAACTGTACAGTTAGAAAAAGGATCCTCTCACGAATAGTTGGACTATGTTTAAAACAGGTTTAATCTTTCATTGTTGATTGGTACTGATAATAACTACTGTCCACATCCTTATACTGTTCTATCTTTTCATTCTCTCTTGACAAGAACAGCACTACAATTCTCAACAGAAGCATATGCACATTGTTATTAGCCTGCTTTTTCTATACGTATGGAAGGTATGTAGTCTTGATGCAGAAGTTCAGAAACCTTCAGGATAACCTATATGCATTATTTATTTATTTTGTATTCATTAACCTAGTAAATTATGCAATGTGAGGGACAATTTTCAAATTACAACCCTAGCCAAATTAAATGACAAACAGAACACTAGGAAGACATGACACAAACCATCACAATGTAAAATCTCAACATAGTAACATAATAACAGAACATAGTAACATAATAACAGAACAATGTACATCAGGCTATGTTAAATAAACACATTTATACAAGATATATCTTCAGCCATGTTTAAGCAGTGGTGTAGCTCTTACAATTTAACTGTTTAAACTCAGTCAGTCACTTATCTACAATTATACTTAACACATAAAACTACTTTAGAGCAATATAGGCATTTCTTACACAGCACTGGACTTCATAACATGAACACTCACCTAACCTGGATGGCGCAGCGGTAGCATTGTCAGCTTACAGCAAGAGGTTCTCTGGTTCAATTCTCAGCTGGGATGCCTTCTGTGTGGAGTCTACATGTCCACACTGCATTTGTGTGGGTTTCATCTGGGTGTTTCTTCCCACATTGCAAATACATGCGTCTGGAGTGTTTCTCCCTGGGTCTCCATTGAAAATTGGCTTTGTTCCAAGTCGGATTTTATCGATTAATAAATGTTAAATAAAATTGTGAAGACTGGGTAAAGATAGATGAAGGCTGCCAGCCTAGCCAAATAGAATTATTTGTAAATATGAATGTAAACTACAGGTTTGTTGTCCTAGATGTAAAGAAATACTGTTTCATGCTGTGGGCACTTGCAGATCAGTTTAAGAGGGAGTGGGCCAAATATTTGTCCCATCTGTTGCTTGCTTACAGAGAGGTTCCCCAGGAATCCACAGGTTTCTCACCCTTTGAGTTACTGGATGGGCATAGGGTGAGGGGACCTCTAGATTTAATTTGAGATGAGTGGGAAGGTGAGTGCGAGTCTCACAAGGAGTCTGTTGTGTCATATGTCCTAAACCTTAGGACAAGGCTCAGGGAACTCATGGGCTTGGCCCAGGAGAATCTGGTAGAAGCCCAAAACAGAAAAAGGTGTGGTATGACAGGAATGCTCAAGCTAGAGAGTATGCTGTGGGGCAGCAGGTAATGGTTCTTATTCTTGTCAGACACAACAAGCTCCAAGCAGCTTGGGAGGGACCCTACAAGGTGGTTCATAGGTTCATAGGTTCATACTAGGCTATCTGCCCTGGGGCAATTATAAGCCTAGCCCGATTCTGTATGGCTTACGCCACCCCTTGATTTGAGTTTACTGTGCCCTTTTTTAAGGTTTAGTTTACTGTGCCTCTGTCTAATAGTGACACAGGAGTAATCCCTGGGACAAACCTACGATCCCCCATCCACTTATCGAGATTCTTCTTGAAGAGATTCAGTGAGGTGCTCTGCCTCACATGAACTGGAATTCTATTCCAGAGCGAAGGGAGCCTCTGGGTTATGAACCTGTCCCTCCAGCAAGTTCTATTTATTTTTGTGCTGAGGTTCAAGTCCCTCGAGCGTGTGGCTCTAAGGGATCTAGATTTACTGAGGTGGAGCATGTCCATTAATTCTGGATTTGACATAGCTTTGTATGTCAGGCATAGATCGCCAAGTAGGCGGTATGCAACTGAGTAGAGCTGGAGTTTTTTTAACCGAGCAGTATATGGCATCTGTTTGAGACCCTTGATCCTCTTGGTGAGATACTTTTGGGGTCTTTCTAATTGCTGCAGGTGTCGGGTAAGGTACATCCCAAAAGGGGCATTGTATTCTATGATGGGCCTGATGAGGGATGAATAAAGGGGCACGATTACCTCTCTTGATCTAGATGTGAAACCCTTCGTGATGAGGTGGGCTATGTAGAAGGTCTTTCTAACCACTTTGGCAATGTGGTTTTCAAAGGAGAGATTGCTATCAACTTGGGTCCCCAGATCTCTAATAACTTTCTCTGTACTTAATGGGTTTCCGCCTATGTGGTAATTTGTGGGCAGATTGTTTTTGCCAAAGGGTATGACTATACATTTTTTGGCATTTAGCTTTAAACCATGGCACTGGCACCAGTTATCTGTCTCTGTGAGACCTTTTGAAGGATGTTTGTGTCAGCTGGAGAGTTGATTATGGCCCAGTTTGCAGTCGCTCGAACTTGGTGAGCCATAGTCCTCCCATGTTTGCCTGTACCGGAAAAGTATATACCGAACAAGAGTGGTCCCAGGACAGAACCCTGTGGGACGCCACTTGTGACCGGTTTTGAGTCTGACATGGCTCCAGCAACTCTCACTCTGTGGGTTCTGTCTTTGAGCCAGTTTGCACCCATCTTGTGACATAGGGGTTTATATTTAAGCTGGATAGCTTATCTATGATGCCCGAGTGGGGTATTGTGTCAAATGCCTTTGCAAGGTCCAGATAGGCTGTGTGGACTACCTTTCCTTCATCTATGGCTTTGGTGACTGTTTCAAAGAAGTCAACTAGGTTCAAAAGGCAGGATCTGCCCTTGACAAAGCCGAACTGGGTAGGATCTAGTGTCTGTAGGTCCCCAATGTCTTTGTTTATGAGCTCCATGATGATCCTCTCCATAGCCTTGCAGACTAAGCTAGTCAGGCTTATGGGGCGATAGTTTCCAGGGTCCGTAGATGCTCCACCTTTGTGGAGTGGGACCACTGTTGCTGTACGCCATTCTGTGGGCACATATCCTGTAGTGAGGCTGAGATTGTATAGCTGTTTTATTTGAGGGATTAGTTCCTCTTGTAGTTCATGTAGGACGCAACCTGGGACGCCATCTGGTCCCATGGAAGCAGTGTTTTGCTTTGGAGAGGGCAGCTTTCACCTGAGCATCTGAGATGTTTGGGAGGCAGCCCTCTGCCAGGATAGATATTTGCTCTTTTGGGGGGGAGGGGGTGGAGAAGTTCGCACTGAACCTGTCTGCCAGGATATTGGCGATGTCTGTGGGTTCAGTGTATTTTTTGTCATTTAGAATCAACTCAGAACAAGTCTGGGAGTTGCATCCCAAGTTTCTAACATAACTGAAAAGGCCTTATGATTGTCTTTGGTGTCCTGTGCAATTTTTCTCTCGAAGCTGGCCTTGGAGGGTTTTATGAGGGATTGTAATTTTTTGCTAGGACTGATCAGAGATGCCTTCCCTATTAGGGATTTTGCTCTATCATGTAGTAGCTTCCTCCTTCTGTTGTACAGTTTATTTATGGCTGGGGTCCACCAGACTGGACGCCTGCCTTTGGATGATTGGGTCTTGGTTTTGTTTGGGATAGCATGATCCATGCATTCCTGGAGATGTCTGTAGAATGCATTTATATAGGATTCTGCAGTTTGGGCTGTAGTTTCCACTGGCCCTGTGGCCTTGAAGGATTCCACTTCGGTTTTGAGAAGTGAGAAGTTCGCTTTTGAGAAGTTTTTCACTGTGGTTTTCTGGGCTGGGGATGGAGTCGGGATGTGGACATCCAGTGAAATTAATTTATGGTCTGATCTTACCAATGAGGGATATACTTCTGGTGTGGAGCATAGAGTCCCCATGTTGGTAATGATCAGGTCTAGTATGTTGTCCCCTCTTGTGGGAGTGGTGACTAGTTGTTCCATAGCATTTGAGTTTATAATTTCCAGGAATCTTTGGGCTAAGGTGCTGGGGCTTGAGTAGTGCTTCCAGTCAATGTTTAGGTAGTTGAAGTCGCCCAATATAATGGTGTTCGGAGAGATCTTCATGTTCTCCAATGTTTTCAGGAAAGCCGAATGGGATTCCTGACTTTGAGAGGGTGGTCTGTAGGATGCTATAAACTGAAAAGCAGTCTTGCCCACTGTTAGTTGCACATGGATGGTCTCCGATACTTCATGCAATGCCACTAACCTGGAGGTGTGGATATCCTTGATAAATATGGAAACTCCTCCTTTTGTGGTTCGGTCCGGGTTTTGGGGCGAAAAGCATGATATGAGGTATAGCCTGGTAGTGCTGGGGTGCTCTCTGGAGCCTTGAACCAGGTTTCTGCCACTGCACAGATATCGATGTTCTCCATACTGAGGAGAGCTTTGAGTGCGTGCATCTTGAGGTTAAGACTTCTGGCGTTTAGCAGCATTACCCTTAGTTTCTTGTTCCTTGTGCTCTCTATGGGGGTGGGTTTGACTTTTGAGCCTTGCCTAAAAAGGCACTATGGGGTGGCAAGAGCCTTTGCCAATATCCGAAAGCCCAGTGGTGACAGGTGCAAGCCGCCTCGCTAAGCAACGTGGCTTGTCGAGCATGTCATCCCAGGCTGACAGACACTGGATTCCCTTTGAATGACACCAAAATTTTAGCCAATTGTTAAAATTGATCATTTTGTCTTTGTACTGTGGCATCATTCTAGGTGAGGGTAAGATGCTGCTCAAGGTCAGGGTCATACCAGCCTGGGCTACATGATCAGAGAGCTCCTCATGTCCCTTTCATGTAGTCCAGGGAGGTACCTCAGGTCATTCACACCAGCATGTACAATGACTGAGTCATATTTGTATTTGCTTTGGAGTGACCTGAGTGCTTGCATTATGTGGCGGATCCTAGCGCCCGACAGGCAGCTCACTGTGACCTTCTCTTTATTCAGCCTGGTGAGCGGGACGTCAGTGTGTCTGACAATAGAGTCACCTATAACAAGAGTATCAGGTGTGTTATTCAGCCTTAAGGGCTGTGGCTGCTTGGCACACTGACTTTGTGGGTTATGTGTTGTATGTGTTTTGTTTTGAGGTAGTGTTTGCTTGGATGTCTGCTTTGGAGGTCTCTGTTGCTTAGGTAGATTTTTATTTAGAGCCTCCGAGTATGTTTTTGTGTATTTATGTGTTTGGTTCGCTGATGTGGTGGGACTATGTGATACTGGAATTGTGTTGTGTGAGGTTACCTTCTCCTTCTGACTGGTTACACCAGTTTTGAGATGAGAGAGCTCAGCCTCCAGTTTGGCTAAATAGTTGCATCTCTCACATATATTTGAACCTGTTTGGAAGAGGAGAGGTTGTCCGTGTACATGAGACAGTTGTAACATTGCCTCAAAATTCCCAGATTCACCAGCTGGACTGGAGAGGAAACCATTGACTGACCTTTGGACATGCTAGAGTAATAGGGAAACTGAGAAAGATAAGTGATGTTAATTACATGATGGAAGTGCTAGGCAGAAGGCAGGGGCACACATTGTACCATGTTAACATGATGAAACCTTACCATGATAGGGAGGGCCTCGTGCTGAGCATTTGCAGTGGATTGCAGGATGAGTCTGAGGGAGATCTGAGGAATGGTCTCCTCAGTGAGGCTCAGGCTGACACCTCAGTGGAAGGGGTAGCAAAGTCCCACCAGCTATCTCCTACCCAGGTTCGAGAAATCCAAGCAGTGTTGCAGGAATTTGGGGACATGTTCACTGGGAAACCAGGGTGCACCCACCTAGGGCAACACCAGGTGGATACAGGACCCCAAAGGCCTATTAGGCTGGCCCCTTATAGAGTGCCTGAGAGAGTCAAACAGACTCTGAGGGAGTAGGTACAAGAGATGTTGGAAGTAGGGGTAATTCAAGAGTCCAACAGTCCCTGGGCCTCCCCGGTAGTGCTGGTACCAAAGAAGCATGGCAGCACCAGGTTCTGTGTGGACTACAAGAAATTAAATAGTCACACAGAGTCAGATGCTTATCCCATGCTTAGGACAGATGAGGCCCTAGAGCAGCTGGGTGGGGCTAAGTTACAACCATTGAGCTTACCAAGGGTTACTGGCAGGTGCCCTTGACTCCCAGTGCTAGAGAGAAGTCAGCCTTTGTGACTCGTTTTGGCTTTTATGAGTTCACTAAGATGCCCTTTGGGATGAAGAATGCCCCAGCGACTTTCCAGAGGCTGGTAAATCATATCCTAGTAGGAGCAGGAGGGTTTGCCCTTGTTTATCTAGATGATATTGCAATCTACAGCCATTCCTGGCCAGAGCTCCTTCAGCATGTCAGGGAGGTGCTGGGCAGACTGCAGAGGGCAGGGCTGACCATTAAGCCAAGCAAATGTCAGGTGGGTATGGCAGAGGTCTCCTACCTAGAACATAGAGTGGGGAGTGGTAAGATAATGCCAGAACCTGCCAAAGTGGAAGCCATTCAGGCATGGCCTGCACCTGTTACTAAAAAGCAGGTGAGGGCATTTTTAGGGACAGCCGGGTACTACAGAAAGTTCGTCCCCAGTTATAGTACCATAGCCGCTCCCCTCACAAACCTGACAAGGAAGAACAGGCCAGATAAGGTAGTGTGGACTCCAGCATGTGATCAGGCATTCCAGAAGCATAAAGATGCTTTGGGAGGACCCCCTGTGTTAGCCAGTCCAGATTACAGCAAATAATTTATTGTGCAGGTGGATGCTTCGAACCATGGGGTGGGGGCTGTACTTAGCCAAATTTCTTCAGAGGGAGAAGAGCAACCAGTGGTTTATCTCAGTTGTATGCTCCAACCCAGGGAGGAATGCTATGCAGCTGTAGAAAAGGAATGTCTAGCCATAGTGTGGGCACTGCAGAAACTTCAGCCTTATCTGTATGGAAGGAAATTCACTGTTATGACAGATCACAACCCCCTAATATGGTTAAGCAGAGCCAGCCAGCAAAATGCCAAGCTGCTAAGATTGTGCCTAGGGTTGCAAGTATATGATATGTCAGTGTAACACTGCAGTGGGAGTAGCAATGCCAATGCAGATGGGCTCTCAAGACAGGGAATGGGGTAAGGTACACTCAGACAGACCTAACCCTCTCAAGCAGTGTTTCTCAAGGGTCACTTGAAAAACTAGCTTGAGTTCTCCATGGGGGAGGGGAGATATGTGAAGATTGGATAAAGATAGAAGGCTGCTAGACTAGCCAGATAGAATTTTGTAGATAATTCTGTCATTTTTAAATATGAATGTAAACTACAGGCTTGTCTTAAATGTACAGAAATACTGTTACACGTGGAACTGGAAATAAATGTGACAACAGTGCACTCTACTGACCAAAGTACAGCATGTGGTGACCCTTTGATATAGACAGTGGTGCCGAAAAGTCTAGATGAAGAAATTCTTTCTATTGTTTTAACCAAGAGTTAAATTGCTAGATTTAAACATGCAAATGTATTTTTATTGCTCTGCTCCTAACCAGCTGCAAGATAACAAAAGGGAATGTTAAGAATGTAAATGCATTTTTTGTTAGCCTGCAAACCCAGGGAAGTGTGAAGAATGATGTAATGTGTAGCCTTGGTACCCCAGGAAAGTGTGAAGAATGATGGAATGTAAATCAGAACTGCAATTTCAATTTAAACAGAGAGAACCAGAGGGGATTAAGCATTTTTGTCTTGACCATCCAACTCACAGCACTGTTTTGCTCTATAAGTAAGTTTATCTTAGAATTGTGTTTTCTTTTAGAAATAGCTAGGAACTAGAAAGATTAGACTAAGTGTTTTTTTTGTGATGTCAGAACTGTACTACTGAATTATTTTAAGTATTTCTCTGTGATCCCTGAACTCTTGAATAGCACTGTATGTTATGAAGTATTTTTTGTATTATTTATTATTACATATTTTAAAACCTTTCAACTGTGGCTGTTTTGTGTAGAGATAATTTAAGCTCTAGAGTACATTGCATATTTATAGTGATTACTGTACCATGTCACTCTAATAAGCCTGGACTGTTTAGTTATACTACCAATTGGATAATAATATTGCACAGTAATAACTGGACACCCTTTAAAGGGCCTTTGAATAGCTGATAAATATTAGCTGGGTGGTGTTAGGCGGTACTACCGTATAGTCTGGGTAATAGGGGCAGAGCTGGAGAACCTGTGCCAGCCTTTCCCAGGAGTGTCTGTGTGGTTGTATAAATTCTTATCTCAAAGTGTGTGTGTGTCAGCTACTTGGGCAGGGACACAAAGCACTGGTTGGACAGAGAGGGTGCTGGAGGTATTAGCTTGCCCAACTAGGCTGAGATCTGGACCCTATAGCTGTGCCAGTGGGGAGTTTTATTGGTGACCTGGAGAGCAAGGGAGTGACCAGCCTTGGCCTGACTGTGATCTCTGTGGGCTCTTAAGAGAAACTGCACTTTACTGTGTGTATGTGTTATCCTTTCCTCCTATATGAGACGCCTTCTCTGGTGTTAGTGGTGAGGATTGAGGCTCCTTGATTGCTGGGCCAGGGCATGGGCATCACAAAAATAAATAAATACATTTAGTCAAATATGCATACAATTTGACAATAAATCAAGCAACATGTGCATTAGCCCTGAAATTGTTAGAAACAGCCATCAAAATGCAAATGATGGAGTACAGAAGAAAGTGAGATGGAGACTAGCTTTGGTCTGGGGGAATATTTACAGAATCAAATGTTCCTACAGAATGAAGTGATTCAGTCTCCTTATGATGAACTTTGTGCATAAGTGATGGGCATGTGTTACAAGTGGTAAATCTGTGTCCTAAAGACCACAAGACAGTGTGTATACATAACTCAAGAGGGTGCCTGGCCAACCCTTACTGTATAATATCTAGGGCCTCTTCAGATAGATAAAGAAAAAACACAATAGTTTAGCTCATGAAGACAACAGTCCCAGTAGGTTATCAGTGCATATAATAACGGAGTTTCTTACAAATAAACATACAAATAAATAAATTAAATAAAGTAGCCCATGTTTTATCGGCTTAAAAGAATATACTACCCCTATGACTTTAAAAAGAACTTGTTTATGCTGTGTATGCCTCCACAAGTCAGCAAGCCTTCTCTAAGGATCAATTCAAATGAGATGTGAACTGAAAAACTGAATAAAGTCCTGCTATCAGTGATAGAGCTACTGAGATGAAGTACTGAGCCAGGCATATCCCAGTGATAAAGCTATTGAGGTGTGAAATGTCACAGTGATGTGAACTGAAGCACTGAGCTAAGTTATGTCACCAGTGATACAACTACTGAGATGTGAAATATCACAGGGAAGTGACCTGAGGAACTGAGCAAAGTTATGTCACCAGTGATACAGCTACTGAGGTGTGAAATGTCACAGGGATGTGAACTGATGAACTGAGCTAAGTCATGTCACCAATGATGCAGCTACTAAGGTGTGAAATGTCACAGTGATTTGACCTAAGGAACTGAGCCAAGTCATATCACCAGTGGTACAGCTACTGAGGTGTGAAATATCAGAGGGATGTGACCTGAAGTGCTAAGCTAAGCCATGTCACCAGTGATACAGCTACTGGGCTGAGAAATGTCACAGTGATATGAACTGAAGCACTGAGCTGAGTCATGTCACCAGTGATACAGCTACAGAGGTTTGAAATGTCACAGTAATGTGATCTAATGTGATCTAGGGAACTGTGCCAAGTCATGCCAACAAAGTCACAGTTGCTTGGCTGAGTAACATGTGAAATGTCTTTATCAGAATCAAAGTCAAAGTAAACTTTGTTGTCATTCAGAAAAAAGACAAGTGCAAAAACTGAATGAAATCCCGTGTCTCCGGACTCAATGTGCATACAACATATAGACTATTTTCACAGACATTTACACATATAACACCTAGCTATTACATCATGGACATGCAGGCTGACAGACTAATACTGCACATAATTAATAATAATAATAATAAGAAACACATTTTAACACTTTCCAGAGTAAACACTTACTTGCATGAGACTTTAGTATTGTACAGGTACTTGGTTAAGATATGATCCTTGCACAGAAAGAGACATTTGAGTATTGCACAGTGAACACTTTCCAGAGTAAACACTTACTTGCAAGAGACCTTAGTATTGTACAGGTACTTGGTTAAGATATGATCCTTGCACAGAAAGAGACATTTGAGTATTGCACAGTGAACATTAGAGTACTGCCCTATGGACCTTAGAGTATTGCACTATGGTTAATTTACAAATTTGTAACATGTACTGCACGGAAAGAATAGATATTTTACTGCATTCCTACTGCTCTAGATGGCCTATAAGTTAACAGTCCTGGTGAATACTGCACTAAGTATTAGCTGAGACTGGTAACCAGGTTAATGCACAATATGAGGCAAGCTATTACAGTTTCTGCTGATCCAGATGGCCATCATGGAGCACAGTTGTTACTAGATTTCAGCAGCCTGATGGCATTAGGGAAGAAGCTGCTCCTGAGTCTCGTAGTTCTGCAATGTATGCTTTAGAAGTACTTTCCAGATGACAGATGGAGGAACAGTCTGTAAGCAGGGCGAATGTGGTCTTTAATTATTCCCCTGTCCCTGCCAAGACATCTGGATAAGTACAAGTCATGGACAGATGGTAAGGTGGTCTTGATGATCCTCTCGGCTGTCTTCACCACTTGCACTCAGAGGTAGAGAAGCTTCCATACCATACTACGAGGTTGTTCATCAGGATGCTTTTCATAGTACCTCTGTAGAAAGTAGTAGTGAGAACTGTTACTGGGAGATTACCTCTTCTCATCCTTCTCAAAAAGTGCAGCCTCTGGTGTGCTTTCTTGACTGTGGCATTTGTATTGGTGTTCCAAGACACGTCCTCATCGATGTCACTCCCAGAAACGTTGTGCTTCTCACTCTTTCCACCGTTTCCCCATTTTCCTGTTGTCCACAATTATCTCTTTTGTCTTGTTTATGTTTAGTGCTAAGTTGTTATTTCCACACCAGGAAATTAGTTGTTCTAACATCTCCATACGCTGTTTCATCGTCGTTACTAATGAGGACCACCACTGTTGTGTCATCAGCAAACATGATGTGGTTGGTATTGTACCTGGGTGTACAATTGTATGTTAACAGGGTGAACAGCAAGGGACTTAGTACACATCCTTGTGGGACTCCAGTGTTGAGTGATGTTATCTCAGTAGTTATTTCCTGTGCACACTTTGAGGTCTGTCTGTGAGAAAGTCAAGAATCCAGTTACAAAGTGAAGTGTTGATGCCTACAGTAGCTTCATTACCAGATGAAGAGGGAAGACCATGTTAGAAGTAGAGCTGAAGTCAATCAATAGTATCTTCGTGTAGGTGTTTTTATTCTCAAGGTGTTCCAGGGATAGATGGAGTTCTACAGAGACGGCATCTGCCATAGAGCAGTTTGCTCGGTAAGCAAACTGCAGAGGGTCATGATCAGCAGGCACCCCAAATGTTATGACGACCTTGAATAGCCTTTCAAAGCACTTCATCACTGTGGAGGTGAGGGCTACAGGGTGGTAGTCATTTAGGCAAGATGGTGGAGACTTCTTTGGTAATGGAATGATTGTCGTGACCTTAAAGCATTTTGGAACAATTTGCTGACTCAGAGATTTATTGAAAATATCCGTGAAGACATTTGTTAGTTGGACTGTGCAGTCCCTGAGCACTTGCCCTAGGATGTTGTCAGATCCAGCCACTTTTCTCAGGTTAACTCTGAGCAATGTCCTCTGGACATCAGCTGGGTTGAAGGTGAGCATCTTCTCGTTATGGCCGATGGGCATTTTCTTCACTGTTCTGTTTCCATCTCTGAATCTGCTGAAGTAGACATTCAGCTTATTTAGGAATTCCTTGTTGTCCTCACATTGTGAAGATAGTGGTTTGTCATCAGTTATGGACTGAATACCCTGCCATAGGCGCCTGGGACTTTTTGGTCACAGAAGTAGTAATGGATCTTTCTACCATAGGTGCATTTTGCTTCCCTCACTACCTTCTTCAAATTCACTCTGGCTGTTCTAAGGGCTTCACTGTCTCCAGACCTGAAGGCTTCATTCCTTGCTTTCAGTAGTTTGCACACCTCTCTCGTCAACCAGGGTTTCTGGATGGCTAGTGTGATGATGATTTTGCTGACTGTCACACCATCCACACATTTCGAGATGTAGCCCATCACCTCCTCAGTGCACTCCTCCAGGTTGATGCATTGGTTCTCAGTAGCCACCTTCTTGAATATGCTCCAGTCTGTGCTCTTGAAACAGTCCTAGAGTGCTGAGACTGCACCCTCTGGCCATACTCTTACTTGTTTCACTGTTGGTCACCCTCTAGTTAGTAATGGTTTACATGCTGGTAGTAACAATATGGAGAGGTGGTCAGAGTTTCCCATGTATGCGTGAGGCACTACCTTAAATGTCAGCTTAATATTGCTGTATACCTTGTCCAGTGTGCCCCCCCCCCCCTTGTTGCAAAGTCCACATACTGGAAATAGTGGGGCAGAACAGTTTTCAAGTTGTCCTGATTAAATTCACCTGCCACTATATAAACACAGTCCGGATTCTAGTTTTGCAGTTCCTTTATAGCCTGGTATAATGTAGTCATTGACTCATTTGGATTAGCACTGGGAGGACTACAGACAGCTGTGATGCAGATGCTGTTAAACTCTCTGGGTAGATAAAATGGTCTGCATTTCAGTGACAAAAACTCTAGATTATTTGAGCAGTGCAAGGATACTATCTCACAATTGGTACACCAGTTGTTGTTGATGTATATACAGGCACCTCCCCCTCTGGACTTTCCACTGGGAGAATGTATTCTGTCTGCTCTAAAAAGCGATAGCCCCCTCCACATGGACTGTACTGTCATTAATGTTACAATTTAGCCAAGTCTCAGTAAAAATAAGCACACAGCATTTCCTCACCTTGTTCTGAGTAGATAATTCCAGCCTTATATAGTTCATGTTGCTTTCCAGTGATCTAACATTTGCCAACAGGATGGATGAGAGTGCAGGCCCATAGGGATTTGCTTTTAGCCTTGTAGTGATTCCAGCCCTAGATCCTTTTTTGCGTGTTCTCTCATACCTCTTTTGTTTCCTTCTCTTGCCACGATCCAAAAATATCAGTTCTGTACATACCACGCATTTTCATCCATGCTTGAGTAGGATTCCCAGTGCTTGTAACTCGACAAGTGCTGTAGGCCTCACAGGCCCCACAGACAGCAGCTCATCAAACCTGTTACACAGCTAGCCTGAAGACTGAATTTCCAGAACAGTCTCTCTACTATAAAGTAACTTACTGTTAGCAATCTTCCCTGATTTAGCTTTTTCTCTTAATTTAGACATGGAATAGGACAAACAGTGCACATTTCCTTGCAGATCCAAAGTAGCCGCTGCCACGTAGGGCGCTGCCATTTTTTCTCTTTATGCATGTTAAGTTCAAACTAAATGGCTGCTGAAAAAAGCAACACCTTGTTTTTACAGCTAAACCGAATGTAAATTTACCAAATTTAATATGGAAATTAAAAAGCACCTCCTCCTAAGTATACAATACCCCTTATTTTCCCTCTCCCTTTGCTCTGTTTGCCCCTTGTTTATGCTGGCGACACTCTACCCTCATTATCACTGATCCTCTCTCCAGTTTAGACATGGAATAGGACAAACAGTGCACATTTCCTTGCAGATCCAAAGTAGCCGCTGCCACGTAGGGCGCTGCCATTTTTTCTCTTTATGCATGTTAAGTTCAAACTAAATGGCTGCTGAAAAAAGCAACACCTTGTTTTTACAGCTAAACCGAATGTAAATTTACCAAATTTAATATGGAAATTAAAAAGCACCTCCTCCTAAGTATACAATACCCCTTATTTTCCCTCTCCCTTCACTCTGTTTGCCCCTTGTTTATGCTGGCGACACTCTACCCTCATTATCACTGATCCTCTCTCCAGTTATCCCCCTTTATTCCAATTTTATACCCTAATCCCTCTTCCTCTCACATAACCCTTCTACTCTCTCCCACTCTCTCCTTCTTATTTCACTCTTCCCATATTACCCACCTTTATAAGTCTCACAAACTCTCTCTCAAATTTCCTCTTCACTATTATCCCCCTGTCAGCTCTACATTATACATTACCCTAGCACATCATGTAGCTACTGTACATATCAAAATAATATCATAGTATGCATGGTTTATTCCTAGCCAATGCTTAAAATGAATAATTTATTTCCTGATTACTGCAGATACCAAGGCTGTGTTCCTATGCTCTACTGTTTATTTCTTAAGCCATTATTAAATTGCACTATCTACTCATGTATATTTCACTATAATTATTACTTAGTGTTTGGAACTTTTCTCCCTGGGCCTCCACTGAAAATAAGCAACAACCCAGTCAAACTTTCCCAGTAATCAAATGTGAATTAAATAAAAAAATAATAAAATAAAACAAAAAAGTGCTTAGCAAAAGTATCCAGTTGAGTTCATGGCACATTTCAAAAATACTTTTCAGCAGAGGGGAGGATAGAATTTGACTGCAGATGCATACCTATCGGACATCTACATTTATGGTAGGTACAAAACTGTACTATGTCCTTCAAGGATGCATCTGCAGTCATCACATATGGGGAGAATACCATAGCCAATCTGGGGGTGGTAGGATCTATGTAAAGGATGGTGTGAAGAAATGCCCTGCAGGACTGCCGTAGCAAAGCCTGCTCTGGATCTGGAATATAAAGGTAGATTGTAATGCTTGGAAAATGTATGCATGGAGCTCCATGTAGCAGCTTCTAAAATGTCCTTGGTAGCCACCCCTCTTAAGAAGGCTGTAGAGGTGGCTGTGGCTCTGGTGGAATGAGGTCTAATGTTAGCTGGCACAGTTTTTCCATGAAAGGAGTAACAAAAACGAATGAAATTTCCTATCCATTTTGAAATTGTCTGTTTGGAAATTGCTTTTCCTTGTGCACCAGCAGCATATGCTACAAACAACTGGTCAGTTTTTCTGTAACTTTTAGTTCTGTCCAAGTAGTATTGCAACTGTCTGTAAATATCCAGGGTATGCAGAAGTTTCTCCCCTTTGTTTTGTGGATTTGGAAAGAAGGTAGGCAGGTGAATAGCTTGGTTCAATGAGACCCTGGATACTACCTTTGGCATAAATGAAGGATTGGTTCTCAATGAAACTCTGTCCTGATGAAAAATAAGAAATGGTTGTACTGCCATGAGGGCCTGTAACTCCGATACTCTCCTTGCTGAGGTTATGGCCAGAAGGAAGGCAGTCTTCCAAGACAGGAACTGTAGTTCTGCAGATGCTGCTGGTTCAAAGGGAGGCAGTGTTAGTTTTTCCAACACGAAGTTAAGGTCCCATGTAGGCACTGGTGGTTTCCTTGGAGGATTGATGTTTTTAATTCCTCTTAGAAACTGTCTTAGGAGAGGGTGAGAGAAGACAGGTGGATCAGTATTGTATTCTGCTGAAATTGCTGAAGCATGAATTTTAATGGAAGAGTAAAACAGGCCATTGTGGAGCATTTCTGCCAAGTATTCCAGGATATGTGACATGTTCATCACTGTCGCATCTAGGCCCTTTGTGGAGTTCCAAGTGCAGAATCTTTTCCATTTTGCTGAGTAAGCCTTTCTTGTGGAAGGGCGGCGAGCTTCCATGATGATATCCTTCACTCTCTCGGATAGCTTATCCTGGGAAAGAGTCAAGGTATTCTCCAGGCTGTTAGTTGCAAGGTTTTCAGATTGGAATGCAGAGTTTTGTAATTGTGCTGTGTCAGGAGAAGTGGCCACTGAGGAAGAGGCCACTTGCTTCGCATGACATGCTCTTTAACAGTGGGTACCAGTGCTGTCTTGGCCAGTCCGGAGCTATCAGAATCACTTTTGGCTGCTCTGTCCTGATCTTCAGTAAGACCTTGGTCATTAATGGAAGAGGTGGGAATGCATACACTGTTAGAGTTCTCCAACTGAAAGAGAAGGCATCTACTTTCCATGCTTGTGGGTGGTATGTCCTTGAGCAGAATTTCTTCAGCTGATGGTTGTGGTGGGAGGCAAAAAGATCTATGTCCGGCCTCCCCCATGATTGTGTTATCTGAAGGAAGATGTCGGGGTGCAGCATCCATTCGTGTGCATCCATGATATTTCTGCTTAGGCTGTCTGCCAGTATATTGTCTTTTCCTGGCACAAACTGTGATTGTAGCTCTATATTGAGCTTCAGGGAAAGTTCCCATAGGTTCATTGTCAGTCTGCAAAGAGGGTAGGAATGGGTACCTCCTTGCTTGTTTATGTACCACATAACTGTGGTGTTGTCTGTCCTTATTAGCAGGTGGCCTTGATGCAGAAAGAGTTTGAAGGCCTCGATTGCATGTATCACTGCCAGCATTTCCTTTTGGTTTATGTGCATGTGCAGCTCCTTTTGTGACCATAGTCCTTGAATACATCTGCCCTCCATGTGTGCTCCCCAACCGTGGTCTGAAGCATCCGTTGTAATGGTTTGGCTGGCTATTGGTTTGCTGAAGGGCAGACCCCTGTTTGACTGGCTTGCTTGAGCCCACCACAGAAATTCCTTTTGGAGGCATGGAATGAGTGGGATCAAAGTTTCTAAGCTGTAACTGTGCTGAGTCCATAAACTGCTTAGGTACCATTGTAGTTTCCTCATATGCAGCCTTGCTTGTGGAATCAGAAGAATGCAAGATGCCATGTAACCCAGGGCCTGCAGGATTTTCCTTGCAGTCAGCTGAGTTTGTCTCATCAGATTCTTGAAGTAATCCAGTAGTTGTCTTTGTTTTTCCTCTGTGAGAAAAGCCATTTGGTTGGTTGTGTCTAGATCCGCACCCAGAAAAGTTATTCTTTGGGATGGAACAAGTCTTGATTTGTGAATGTTGACTGTATATCCCAAGGCCTGAAGTAGGCGGATGGCATAATCCAAGTGTTTTAACAAAGTTTGTTGGCTGTCCGCTTGTATAAGGCAGTCGTCCAGATATGGGTATATTTGAATCCCCTGAAGTCTGCAGTGTGCAATTACTGATGCCAGGCATTTCGTGAATACTCTGGGCGCAGTAGATAAGCCAAAGGGCAATGCTGAGAATTGATAATGCTTGAACCTGCAAGAAATCTGAGGTGTCTTCTGCAACTTTGTCTGATAGGGACATGCAGGTATGCCTCCTTGAGGTCTAGAGTTACCAGCCAAGACCCCTTGCCCAGCATGGGAAGGAGTTGCTGTAGAGTCAGCATTTTGAATTTTGGCACAATGAGATAAGTATTCAGTGCGGACAAGTCGAGAATAGGCCTCCATTGTTTTTCTTTTCTTGGAACAAGGAATAGTCTGGAATGAAATCCTTGGCCTTGTTCTGAAAGAGGAACCTTTTATATAGCTTTCATTTGCATTAAGCTGGAGATTTGTTTCAAAGCCTCTGCCTTTTGATTTGGTGGCAGGTCTGGCATGCCTTTTCTTTTTGGCAATGTGTGAAAATGGAACCTATATCCTTTGTCTATTATTTGCAGTGTCCATTTGTCCCTTGTAATAGTGTGCCAATTTTCTGAGAATAAAGAAAGCTTTCTGCCCAAAGGTGCTTCTAATTGAGCCCTGGTTGGCGGGGTCAAAGCAAAGTCATTGATTCTGCCCTTGTGCAGCAGTTGTAGGTCCTGCACTACCTCTCTGGTTGGGAGGCTGCCATTGACGTCCTCTGTAGGAGCCTCTAGCTTGCCCTCTACCTCTGGCACGCCTGTTCTTGCCTCTCTGAAATCTCTCTGTGTCTGGAAAGGACCAATTCTTGGTAGGCCAATTTCTGCTGAATCTTGGTGGTTGGACTTGGAGAAAATCTTTGACTGTTTGTACAGATTTTGCCTTTTCCTCAAATTTCTTTAAGACCTCTTGAGCAGTGGAGCCAAATAACTTTTGCCTTTCCAGTGGAGCATCCAGAAGCTTTGCTTTAACATGGTCTGGCAGAGATTGTTCCTTCAGCCAAGCATGCCTACGTATGACTGCGCCTGTCATAGCTGACCTACATGAAGCTTCCAATGCATCATAACCACACTGTAAGAAATGGTTGCTAACCTGCTGGGAATTATGCACCAGATCCTGAAGTGATTTGCGATCTAGGGGTTCAGGAGAAGACAGTTTCTTATGCAATTTGTCTAACAAGTACTCTTGGTACTGTATCATATGAAATTGACAATTTAAAGCCCTCATAGAAAGAGTAGCAGAAGTATACACTTTTTTACCCCATCTCTCTAAAGCCCTGGACTCCCTTTCAGAGGGAAGTGGATTTTTAGAAGTGGCAGCTGCAACCTCTTTAGGGCCCTGGGAAATAGTTTCTGGATCAGCAGAGTGGGCCTTGTAAAGAAAATGATGAGAGTCCGGGACCCTGTAGTACCTATCGGGTTTTACAGGAGCCGGAGGAAGAGTGTCAGGGGTTATGCTAGACTCAGAGTACACATCCTGAATGACATTCAAAACAGGAGGAATAGCCAAAGGTCTATGCTGAGGTAAATGCAGAAAAGTCCTTAATCTCTTCCTGGAATCAGAGAATTCCTGGCCCTGCCATTTGAAATGCTCTCTCATAGTATGAAGGGTTTCCCCGAAGGAAAGTTCTTCAGGAGGGGAGGCCGAGGGGATAGATTCCTCTGCATCAGAATCCTCATAGGCCGAAAAAGCCTCCTCCTGGTAGTCAGAGAGGGCAGACCCATCAGAGGCCTCATCTGAGGAGTGGGGATCAGAGGGCTCAACCCTGGGGGCCTTTTGTCTAGAGGAGGTTGAGAGCCCCTGTCCAGATGGGGCTGAGAGCCCCTAATTAAGGAAATAAGGTCCTCTGCTAAACTAAGAATCTGTGAACCTGTAGAGGGTCCTGAGGAATAACCCTGGGAGGCATAGTTTTTGTGTGTTTGGCTGATTTAGCCCTGGTGAATGCCTTAATGGACATGGAAGCAGGAGGCCTGGCAGCACCACGTGCTGGTGTAGTTTTGTCTAGAGCAATGGTGTCGGAAGTTTCCAAGACACCAGTTTCTGAAGGAAATTCAATAACCGACTCAGTAGGGGCCTCCGGGGCCGAGGTTGTCGGTTGAGCGGTATCGGTGGTCGGAAGTATCAAGGACTCGGTTTCAGCCGAGACGGAGACACTCGAGGAAGGCCTAGCCGTGGTTTCAGCCAAAACCGCAATCTGCGTGTGTCGGTCCTTGTCCTTCCGTTTCTTAGCTAAATGAGTAGTCGGAGTCTCCAACGGCATGTTATAGGAGAAACTAGCCCCAAAAAATTCCTCTGCAAACTCCGCCCGATGCCTAAGAGTGCGTCGATTGAAGGAAGCACAGGCTGAACAGGCCGAGACGTCGTGGTCTGGGCCTAGGCAGGGGAGGCAGTAAGAATGGAAATCCTTATGAGGTATTTGTTTCCCACAAGTTAAGCAATTATTAACTTTACCTGACATCGGCTGAGGCAAGAAAGAGTCCCCAATGGGGTACTTAGCTTTTGAAGTCTTCGGTTAGCTGAAATACAGGAGCTGACCGACCGGCACTTGCGTACTGCTTCTGCTTCGGGCACCACGCGGCAAGAAAGACTGAGGAAGATGGCGTCGGCTGACGCTTTTATACCCCAGGTGCTCTGACGTCGGGGAAAGGGCGACATCAGTCGACGCCGGACCCAGACTTTGGAATCTGGCCGACCGAAGGGCTGCCTGAGGCAGGACAACCCATATGTGATGACTGCAGATGCATCCTTGAAGGACATCAGTGCACATTTCCTTGCAGATCCAAAGTAGCCGCTGCCACGTAGGGCGCTGCCATTTTTTCTCTTTATGCATGTTAAGTTCAAACTAAATGGCTGCTGAAAAAAGCAACACCTTGTTTTTACAGCTAAACCGAATGTAAATTTACCAAATTTAATATGGAAATTAAAAAGCATCTCCTCCTAAGTATACGATACCCCTTATTTTCCCTCTCCCTTCGCTCTGTTTGCCCCTTGTTTATGCTGGCGACACTCTACCCTCATTATCACTGATCCTCTCTCCAGTTATCCCCCTTTATTCCAATTTTATACCCTAATCCCTCTTCCTCTCACATACCCCTTCTACTCATTCCTTCTTATTTCGCTCTTCCCATATTACCCAGCTTTATAAGTCTCACAAACTCTCTCTCAAATTTCCTCTTCACTATTATCCCCCTGTCAGCTCTACATTATACATTATCCTAGCACATCATGCAGCTACTGTACATATCAAAATAATATCATAGTATGCATGGTTTATTCCTAGCCAATGCTTAAAATGAATAATTTATTTCCTGATTACTGCAGATACCAAGGCTGTGTTCCTATGCTCTACTGTTTATTTCTTAAGCCATTATTAAATTGCACTATCTACTCATGTATATTTCACTATAATTATTACTTAGTGTTTGGAACTTTTCTCCCTGTGCCTCCACTGAAAACAAACAACAACCCAGTCAAACTTTCCCAGTAATCAAATGTGAATTAAATAAAAGAATAATAAAATAAAACAAAGAAGTGCTTAGCAAAAGTATCCAGTTGAGTTCATGGCACATTTCAAAAATACTTTTCAGCAGCTGAGTCACTCATGGCACCATACTGAGAATAGCCTCAGTTGTTGTTGCCTTTTGGCTTTTCCCGGTTAGGGGTCGCCACAGTGAAACACCGGTCCACTAATGATTGGCAGTAGATTTTCACGAACGCCGAGGTGCCAGCTCGATGTTCAACCTTCAACGAAGGCCCACCCATTTACTCAGGTCTTTCAAACACCCACCCAACCGTGGGGAGGACATGTAGACTCCACACAGAAGGCACTCCCCATACTCCAGCCGAGAATCAAACGGGAGAACCTCTTGCTGTGAGGCAACAACGCTACCGCTGCACCACCGCGGAATAGCCTCAGTACTGAATGCATTAATGGGTTAAAGATCAGGACCATCTGAAGCTTAACACAATTAAGGAAAGTAATATCCCCTGTAAAAAGAACAAGAGTATGCCTTAGTGAGGTGCCAACAAATATGTCTTTGACATTAGAACAGCTGACTCATGGGTAACACACACCACACCATGCACAGACTTCACCAAAGTCCTCGGTGAATGTCTGAAGTTCATGTCTCAATATCCTCAACAAGCATATGTTCAGATTTAGAAGAAAAGCCTGAACATGGAAGCAAGAGGACATGCATACAGAACTATATATTTTGGGTTCTCAAGATCGGTACAAATCTAAACAACTGTCATGAGTTTGAAAATGTTTTTTACCTCACGATGTGCACAAACTTAAACAGCAACTTTCATTTATTTGAAAATGTATTCTACCACTCATTTGGGACTTGGGCTTTCCTTTTTTGTTGTGGTTGTTAGAAGTGAAAAAGAGAGCCACACACTGGGCTCCTAATTTGATTGACAGCCTACACCCATACTGATTACATCAGCCTCTTACATCATCTAACCCCACCCCGGGCCTGATCTCACCACCCCCATTCTCAGGAAATTGGTTAACTGCCCTTCCACCTGATCCATTCCAGTTTCCATCCATTTAACTAGCCAGGCAGAGAGCTACCTAGCCCTCTTTTGCACTGACTTCACCATTTAGAACCCAAAGAGAGGAAGAATCTGAACAGAAGAGCCCTCACTGCTCGACTCAGGAAGAAGCTTGACAGCGAAGACCCTAGAAAGGAGCACCACAGAACCATGTTCTGAGACCAAGACCCCCCCCCACTGCAGTTACCCCACAGCAACCAGGTACATGTACTTTAGCCACTTAGCCTGCATTTAACACAATTTCTATAATCTGCAGTGCAATGAAGATTGTTGTTCCAGGGTACCACTCCACACTGCTATATTCTCTACACCAGAGGCACAGTTTGTCTGTGCTCAAAGATCTGAGATTCTTACAGAGTATACAATGCATTACTTTTGCAGTTTAAGTGCATAAATAAAGATGGCAGACCTGACATCTACTTACCTACAGAAACCATGCTTTCATAGGTCTGTATCATGACTTCTCTGTGCAGCTCCTTCTGCTGTTCACTTAGCATCTCCCACTCCTCTCTTGAAAACTGGACAGCAACATCTTCAAAGCTTTCTGGTACCTGAAAGCAGACAGGATTTGGTTGCTTCTTATTGACTCCATTGTAGATAACAGGTGAATTTGAAAAGTTTCAATATGAATGTATGACAGGTGCACAGGATGTTAATTTCTTAGAATTAATAATTTTTCCATCCTCATTTTCATTTATTTATTAAACTTTCTTAATCAGATGGTCCAAGCACCTTTTTCAGTTCCAGTCTGAACCATTAGGTGTAGACAACAGTAGATACAGTTGGCATTTATAACACAAAGTAATGATGCACAAATGCTTTACTATTTTCACACAAATTCAAAAAAAAAAAAGTACAACATATTATACCTTGTCAAAGAAAATTATTAAAGTAAAAGAAGGGAAATTAATAAACTTACATAAGATAATACAGCCATTTAAACACCATGCTTTACAACTGCCTTACAGTAAATGTTACTGAATCAATATTGCTGCTTTATATTTTTTTCAAGAGGAAATTAATAGCCCAAGTCTTATAAACAATTGCACTTATATTCCTTTTTCCGATTATTTAACAAACTTTTTACAATAATGCAAACTATTTCAGATTTTAGGTTACTAGGAAGGGAGCTGCATGAAGATTAACTGATCTTGGTAAAAGACATTTGACCTAAAGACTTTTTAAGGGAGGGAATGCTAGTTGGGGTACACTATCTGAAATGGATTTGAGGGATTAAGTAGTGACTTTGTACTGTGGTTGAGACACTCATGGTAGACAGTAGTAGTTAAAGATAAGTTTAAACATTATCCCCTGGTAAGTTATTAATAAATGCAGGACAGAGTGATAGTAACAGCATTGCATTCCAAAGACATGCATCTACAGCATTTTTCCCCGAGCCTCCACTGAAAATGGGCTCTCTCCCAGTTGGACTTTCTTGGTAAACAAATGTTAGAGAAGTCAGATCATAAGCAGTAGCCCAAGTCATGAGAATGGCCCCTCTGGTGATGGGGGAACTAGCAAATTCAGAAATTCTCACTTACCCCTCGTCGAGGGTTAGGCCTAATAGAGGATGAGGACCACTTTGGGCAGTCGTATGTTAGAGGTCTTGTGAACAGAGTCCCATGACAGCTCCGGTGCATCAGGCTTTCACTGGCCCCTCTGCTTTGTTGTACCTGTGGGAGCAAGGTTTGTTAATTTAGTCTATTTTTTTTATTTTCCTTTATTAAATTTATAAAAAGAGAGAGAGCAGGTAGTTCCTTAAGAGTATGGGACCAGCTGTCCAGCTATGCCAGTTGTTCATTTGATGTCTTCATTGGTGGAAAGATCTATTGCTGAAGCCTCATTCAGAGTGGCTTTTTGTTTTACCTGGAGTTTCTCATTTGTGAAAAAATTCTTAAGAACGTTTCTACGATGGAATCTAACCAGCAAAAATATGCTGAAGTAGAGCTTTAAGATCCTTTATTGGTTTTCTAGAAGAAGACATTCAAGTGCTGCTCCATATGTTTTATCTATCGGAGAGTGAGCTTATATATTGTAAAAGATGGGGGCATCTCCAGAGTTATAGCCAATCAGGATGCATGGGAGTGTGTTGTGACGTTTGCCTTTATTGAAAAATTTGTGTCGTCACTCTTGGTTGTTAACCCTGGGAGCTTCCCATTTAGTTATTGCAAAGGTTAAACCATGCTTTATAGACAATTTTCTAAAAGCCATATTACATGAGAAATTTGAAACAGAACGTTGGTCAGATTGTAATAAGCAAACCTCTATTCAAAAACTCTTGTAGACTGAACGGACTCTGCTGCGCTTTTGTATTCTTCTTCAGGAATGCTTCCTTCTCAGTTTATCATTGTGATTAAGTAGGGAAAACATTAAATACAAATAAAATGAAATTTAACTAAAATTAGAGTTAAACAGAAGTAAAGTGAGCTTTGTCAGGAACAACAGTACCACCTGTATTCCAGAAAGGGAATATGTTACGAGATAAGCTTTGTGAGTCAGAACAAGATCAGACTATTAGAAAATGTATATAAAATGAAATAAAATGAAACTAAATACAGTTAAGCTAAAAGTAAACTAAATGTAGTGTAAAAATGAAATGCAAATAAAATGCAATTTAAATCAAATTAAACTAAAGTTAAAAAAAAAAAAATATATATATATATATATATATATATATATAGACAAGTAAAAGTATAAGGAATCTGGAGTCCTGATATCAAGAAGTCTCCCATTGAGTGTGGCTCTGTCTTTGTTCCTGGTAGGCCTATGGGATCCCCAGACTCCAATAAATTGTAAAAGCGACTATAACCAATTAAGGTGTCTGCTGGCGCCAAACTGGCCGTCATCCAACTAAATTTCTTGTGGTCCAAAGTCCTCAAAGTTAGAACAGGGATTGGTGTGGTGGAGGTACTGAATGTCATGCAGGTGTCTGGCAATCCTAGTCTTGAGTTGGTTGATGGTTTTCCCAACATAGAAGGCTCTGCATTGAGTGCACTCAGCTCTGTAAACAACCCCTTCTGAGTTGCAATCTCCTCGGAAAATAGACCTGTAGCTCTTATGGTTGTTGGGGCAGTAGAAGCTGTCCTTTCCCTCATGTATTTTCAGTAGTGGCAGGGGGCTGTGCAGCATGGAAATATCCCTCCATTAGTGGCAGGGGGTGGTGCTGTATTTTCCAAAATGTCCCTGACACTTTTCTCTCTCCTTGGCATGAACCTGGGCATATTCAGGAATGTGTCCAAAGGATCTGTTGCCAGAGAGGATTGACCAGTTGTTCATAGGTTCATACTAGGCTATCTGCCCAAGGGCATTTATAAGCCTAGCCCAGAGTTTTTTGTGGCTTTCGCCACCCCTTTAGTTGAAGAGAAAAACTGCCCATTATTTTGCTGTGCCTCTGTCAAGCAGAGACAATGAGGTAATCCCTGGGGTATATCTGCGATCTCCCATCCATTGGTCAAGATTTCTCTTGAACATGGCCAGCAAGGTGCTCTGCCTCACATGTACCGGGATTTTGTTCCACAGCATAGGGAGTCTTTGGGTGATGAATCTGTCCTCCAGCACGCCCTATTAATAACCGTGTCAAGGTTTAAGTCTCCGCCCTTGTAGTTCTGAGGGATCTAGATTTTTGAGGGGATGCATGTTCATCAATTTTGGGTTTGACATGTCCTTGTATGTCAGGCACAGGTGACCACTGAGCAAGCGGTGGCGACTGAATAGAGGTGAAGTTCTTTCAGTCGGGCAGCATAAGACATATTTTTGAGACACTTTATTCTTTTGGTGAGGAACTTTTGGGGCCTTACCAGCTGCTGCAGGTGTCGGGTCAGATACATTGGGGCATTGTACTCAATCATTGGTCTGATGAGTGATGAGTACAGGGGACGATGACCTCCCTTGATCTAGATGTGAATCCTTCATGATCAGGTGGGCAATGAAGAAGGTCTTCCTAACTACTTTAGCAACGTGAGTGTCAAGGTTAAAAAGGTTACTGTCAGTCCCAGATCCCTCCCCCGATCCTCTCTTCTTCTCAGTGGTGTGCCACCATATGGTAGCTGTATGGGTAACTTGTTTTCCCAAAGGGTATGACTATTCATTTCTTGGCGCTTAACTTTAGGCCATGGCTCTGGCACCAGTTATCCATTTCTGTGAGACCCTTCTGAAGGATATCTGTGTCAGATGTGTTGACTATGGCGCCCAGTTTGCAGTCATCTGCAAACTTTGTCAGCCATAACCCTCCTGTGTTTGCTTGTACGTCAGAAAAGTAGATGCCGAACAAGAATGGGCCCAGGACTGAGCCCTGTGGGACTGACCAGCTTTGAGTCTGACATGGCGCTTTGCCAAACTCTGACCCTGTGGGTTCTGTCACTTAGCCAGTTTGCAACCCATCTTATGATGTATGGGTTTACATTTAAGCTAATGAGTTTTTCAATGATACCCGAGTGGGGTATTGTGTCGAAAGCCTTTGCCAGGTCGAGGTAGGCTGTATGGACTGCCTTTCCCTCAGCAATGGCCTTGGTGACTGTTTCAAAAAAGTCAACCAAGTTTAAAAGGCATGATCTGCCTTTGACAAAGCCAAACTGGGTTGGATCCAAAGTCTGCAAGTTCCCTATGTCTTTATTTATGAGTTCCATTATGATCCTCTCCATGGCGTTGCAGATCAGGCTTGTCAAGCTGATGGGACGGTAATTTCCAGGGTCGGTGGAGACTGAAGTGGGACCACAGTTGCCGCCACTCCTCCTGGGTACGTATCCTGAGGTGAGGCTAAGATTAAACAGCTGTCCTAACTGCGGGTTTAATTCCTCGCTGAGTTCGTGGGAGCACACAGCCGGGACACCATCCGTCCCATGGATGCTGTGTTTTCGCCTTAGAGAGAGCAGTTCTCACCTGGGCGTTAGAGATGTTTAGGGGCTACAATCCTCTGGTATAGATGTCTCTCCTTTTGGGGGGGGGGAGAAGTTTGCACTGAACCTGTCAGCCAGTATATTGGCAATGTCTGTAGGTTCAGTAATTTTCACATAATTTTGAACTAATTCTGAGCATATCTGGGAGTTTCCTCCCAGGTTTCTAACATAGCTAAAGAAGGCCTTATGATTGTCTTTTGAGTCCTTAGCGATTTTTCTCTCAAAATTTGCCTTGGATGATTTTATGAGAGCTCTTAGTTTTTTACTTATGATGATCAAAGGTGTCTTACCTTTTAAGGATTTTGCTCTATCTTTTGTTCTTAATTACTTTGATAATCTCTATGTAGTCAAGGAAGTAATCCAAGACAATATTAAAACCGTATTCTTTGTTGTTGCTACGTTGTGGGAGTCTAAGTCTGGTGCTGAGTCTTAGCGCCCCTTGGGTTTTCAGTTTAATGATGGGGTCTAGGATGTTAAATAAAATGAGTGAGTTAAGATGAAGCCTAGTCCTAACAATGAGTGTCAGTAATTAACTTTCTGTAATGATGCCCCCTAGTGTTAGATAGTGATAAAACATTTTGTTGGAGGATGTTTGCAATTTGAAAATGGTATGAGTGCAGTTAAGATAAGTCATCACTAAAAATACTCAAATTTGCTTATAGTCATACTTAACACTATAGCTTTTCTTTCTTCAAAGGACAACAAATGTGAAAACTTGAAGGCAAACCTTTGCTGAGATTCCACAACAATCAGGGAGACTAGGGTACATACAATTTTACGGAAGGAATACTGTGAAAAACTGAGTCAAAAAGTAATGGCAGAGGATTTCTGACTGTTGATAACTAGAGTGTGGTCAATCAGTAATCAGCTCCAGAGGAGAAGAGACTAGACTATAACTTTTGTTGTACGACAATAACAGAAAGGTTAGAGTAAAGGACTGACAAGTTGTGTGCACACAATGTGTAATTCATACTGTTAAAATCCCATGGTAGGTTATTAATAAATGCAGGGAGGAGTGATGGTAACAGCATTGACCCTTACGGGCTAAAAAAAGATTTAATACCATTTAGAATAAAAATCCTTCCAAGTAACCGAGGGTATACTGAGCTCTATCTCAGTGAAATTAAATGGAGTGATGGCAATGTTGAAGATTTGTAAACAGTCTTATGAAGGTGGCTGACAATAAAAAGGCTTAATATAAATATATAAAGTTTCAAAAAGATCTCCATCAACTAATGGACCTCTAAAAGTTAATAACAACTTAATTACAGATAGTAAAAGATGGGTTGATATGCACAACACACATTTTACTGACATCAATATTTTGTCATGTAATGACAGTTCTCTGTTGTCAAAGATCATAATCAATGTAGGTAGAAGATATCCAAATTTAGGAGTACAAGATAGTCAAATCAGTTGAAAACCAGTCAAGTGTGCTACCAACAGACATCGAAACTCCCTCACTGGTTTGTTTTTAAAACTAATAAAGGAATCAATAGTTACTTCTCTGCACTGTACATTTAATAGTCTATTAAAATCTGATCAAGTTTCACCAATATGAAAAATCTCTACCAGTGTCCCTATTTATAAATAAGGTGATAAATGCTTAGTAGATCATTATAGTGCCATGTCTTCCATCTTGGGCAAATGTTTTGCAAAAAGTATCCTAAGGAAATTAACAAAACTAACTGAGTTCTGTAGAAATATAGACACTTCTCAACATGGATTTTCAAAGTGATATTCAACTTTAAAAAATGTAGTAGAGTTCTAGGACACTGTCATTAACACAAACAGCAGCAGTCTAATGGCAACAATCATTGATTTGGAATTAGCTGAGGAATTTGACACCTCACTGCATTCATTTCATCTACACGGGCACCTTTAGGAATTAATAAGTATATTGTTAAATGGATATATCGTTGGCTAATTGACAGTAGACATATCTGCTCTGAGAATATGATCATGGCAAAGACTTATTATATCAAGAATCCCTCAGCGGTCACTACGTGGTCCTAAATTGTTTAAAATGGCATTCTGTGCACTCCACAGATCTTTATTTTCAAGCTTTCAAAGTATGCAGATGACAAGATATGGACAATTATCACATTTGAATTAGACATGCAAAAATTAAATGAAGATGTTAGTAAAAGTGGTGGGATTGGTATAATGGTTAAGGTCTTTACCTCACAGATACAAAATACAGAGTTTGATTCCGACCTGTGATTAATGTCTAGGCTTGAAATAGTCTGCAGACTGATAGCCTATTACCGGTGAACCTATGTAGTCTAGTGCTTTTCAAAAGAAAATAGGGATTATATTTAATATCTAAACTTAAATATATGATGTTAGGGATTAAGACACATCAGCATCAACGGTTGTGTAAGCTCATGTGATGCAGCTGTACAACAATTTAGAAATATAAAGAACTTGGGTGTTATAATAGACAACATCATGTATTTTAAGGATCATGTTAACCAAATTAGATCCCAAACAAGGAGACAGGTGAGAGTTTGTTTTAAAACAAGGAATACCAAGGACCCTGCTCTGCTTGTAGGATTATACAGTTTACCGACATAATGTTGAATGTCATAATGTCTAATAGTCATTTTGTTGAAAAATAACATCTCAACCCAAAACATTGAATTATCAAAATGTCTACAATCATTTAATTGAAAAAGCAATGAAATCAATTCTACTATTTTGCACGTCCCCTCTACTTAAATATATCAACTCTGAGATCATACTACAGTGCAGAAATGGGCAAATTCGATAATTTCAGCTCTGTGTTTAGATTAATTTTATTTCAACATTTTGATCATTCAATATAGTGTGTTCAACCAATTCAGTTTCAACTATTTAGCATTCAGCATTATGTCTGTAAACCGGATTATATAAAATATTCATTAGACTTGTATTGAATTTAATTCATCCTTTTGTAATTATTTTTGGCACAAGTTATATTACTGGAATAAGTTCAAACAAGATTTATTTTTATTTATTTATTTATCATTTGTTGACCGGGAAAGTCAGACTAGGTTCCACAGAGCCTGTTTTCAGTGGAGGCCCAGGGAGAAATGCTCCAGATGTATGTCTTTGGAATGTGGGAGGAAACCGGAGTACCCAGAGGAAACCCACGCGAACACAGGGAGAACATGCAAACTCTACACAGAAGGCACCCCAGCCAAGAATCGAAATGGAGAAGCTCTTGCTGTGAGGTGACAATGTTAACCACTGCACCACTGCACCGCACAGCATCCCATTTACTAGTATGATTCCTCATTATCTACAAACCATACAAAGGAAGATTAAAAGAATCTGACAATTCCTTGTAATAGCAGAGTTTCTCAAAGACTGTGTACAAAAAGACTCTTTGTACGGTAGTAATGAGCTCATCTTCCATGTGAGCAGCAGCATTACAAGGACACCAATATAAATACAAAATAAATGGTAACACCATAAAAAGTGACATCATGATTAAAGATCAAGGAACAACAGGCATTTAAATTTTGACCAGTACGTAACTATCAAACTCATACAAGTATATTCTGTGGTTGATTTAAGTTGAACGGACATGTCTAATCACTTCAGAAAGATCATTGTGCCACTTTATACTTCATTAACCCAACTCATTTTGAACAAGCTATCTACAAGAACTTGAAAAGTAACAGTGATTTCTTATTTAAAAAAAACGGATTAAAGGCCTGGAAAATTCAGACTATTCAGTTATATTTCAGGAACTGCCATTTTATTCTATTTCTTACAGGTTACAATAAGTAATTTCTGCCTGACCTATAAGGAAATTTTTGACCCAGTTCATTTATAAGTCCATGCCTAATGACTTCCAATGTGATTGCTGGACTGTAGGAAACATTTTCGCTGCATTGATTTTAGATGAGTTTTTGTGAACTAAACCTTCATTTAGCTATATTTTTGCATTCTCTGCAATAGCCATGCTTTGTTTTATAGTTGCCTTCTCTGCCTTTCCTCATCTGAAATCATTATTTAATACTGAATGCTGAAGTGCTAATCCTTACCAACAATCAAGTTTTTTTTTGTCTTGGATGTGGATATCAAAAATACTGAAAAAATGAAAAAAAGGTAATCCTCCAGAGAAAAGGAATAGCACTGAAGAAAAACTGGAAAGTAAACTACTGTCCCAACAAAAATTCCAGTCTGATATCAAACTTCCTTTAAATTATTTAAGGTAAGCTTTCTCTCCACTCCAGAAAACTACCAGAAAAAAATGCATGGACTACTACAAATAAAAAAGATGTAATGTGACTGAAAACAAAATTCGGACTGCGAAGCATGAAATTCTTCCAAGCTGTAATGCTAAGAAAAAGAAATTTAACAACTGAATCAAAAAGGACCAGATCCTGCAGGTCCTTGCTGAAAGAGTTCATCATACCTTGTGAATTTTTGTTGCTAGTAACCCTCGGAGAATAATTTGCATCAACGTTTTAATTATCAGGATGTGGTCAAAATCTTCATCAGCTTACATACAGAACATGTACAAATTAAATTTCTGCAAAAATCTGCCATTATGATTCAAACTTTCAAGAATAAAGTTGCCTCCTCATTTTCAGTTTTTGTTTAAGAAAGCTGTACAATTTCAGCTTTTTCCAGCAAAATTCAGTACAACACTGAATAACTGTAAATGCAAGTTTACACACATACCTACAAAAATTTCAAGCATGGGTATTAATGCCCTTCTACCTTGCCAATATAGCAAACACTTCTTGCCATAATGTGTCCAGGCTGTCCATAAAATTATCTAAACTAGTACTTGTCTGTTCAATGCATCAGCTCTTCTCTCAGAAAACAAATTAGTACACTTCTCATTCCTATGGAATCTTCTGCATAGATGGTCGGTGATTCTCTACTACTTTCTGGTTAACTTCAAACATTCCCAGAGATAGTTGTCTTTAAATGCCTTATATATCTGAATAAATCTCCTCTTAGATATCTATAAGAGACATTATACAAGCTCAGATATTTTAGTCTTTCATAATAACTTAAAATTTCACATCCATGGATGCCCTTGGTATATTTCTGTTATACTCCTTCCAGTTTACTCATGCTTTGCTTATAAGGTTCCCATATTGTTATTCCATACTCAAGTTTGGGTTTAATGTAACTAACACACAATGAATTCAATTAAAAACAATGAATGAATGAAACAATGAATGAACAAAGACAGTGCAGTCGTGCAGAGGTAGCATTGTCATCTCACAGCAACAGGTTCTCTGGTTCGATTCTTGGCTGGGGTGCCTTCTGTGCAGACTCTGCATGTCCTCCCTGTGTTCATGTGGGTTTCCTCCAGGTGCTCCAGTTTCCTCCCATGTTTCAAAGACATGCATCTGGAGCATTTCTCTCTGAGCCTCTGCTGAAAATTGACTTCATTCCAAGTCGGACTTTCCCAGTAAACAAATGTTAAATAAATAAATTCATCATTTCTGATTTTCTAGACTTTATAAATCTTTTTGCACAACCTATAGTTCTATAACTATCATTAACCAACTGGCTGATATTATGAGAAAAACTCAGAGCTGGATCTACCCATATACCCAGACCATTTAATGACTCTACAGTTTCAATCATTGTGTACTGTATTAAATATTCACGTTTCAAATTATGTCTCCCAAATCTTATATGCTTAGTTTTTAAGTATTTCTCAGCATATTATTCTCCTGTATCTAAATGGTCAATTTAGTCAAATTATTTTGCAGACATACCTTAGCTGTAGCACTTGTAATCAGTTTATCAATTTCAGGTCATCTGCATATAGACTGTAGAACACCTCAGATGAAAAGGTTAGGTCTGAAAGATACAATCTAAACAAGTAAGGGCCTAGGACAGATCCCTATGGGACGCCCTAATAGTAACCAAGAATTTCACCTGTCACATTGCTGTATGATACTTGCCATGTCCTATTTGTAAGCTATGCAACTATCCAACTTATCAAGAGTGCATTGATACCTAGTTTTTCTAATTTATTGATCAGTGTTTTGTGTATGACCCTGTCAAATGCTGAAGTTAAATCTATACAAATTATATCACAGCACAATTATATCATTACAGATCATGTTACAGGTGGTAAAAGATCTGTTTTCATCACATGCATGTTGATATATGGTTTCAAGTCCCAACCTACCCAGTTCTGACAATAACGTATCCAATATTACCTTCTCCATTATTTTTCCACAACATGAAAGTAGACTTAAGGGTCTATATGAGTCTGGGCTTGTCCTACTCCCCTTTCTCTTAAAGACAGGTTTAATAAGCACATATCTCCAATCTTGAGGAATTTCCCATATTTACATGACCTAGTGAATAATAGATATAATGGTACCGTAGGTTCTTGCTGAAGTGTTAGTCATTGTTACTAACTCCATCTCCTCCCTCTGCTTTGCTTGGATCCAATTTGCACAGTTCATTTCAATATAATCTAATTGGATTCCAGTATCTGAGGTTACCTGGATGTTATTAGGGCATCTTATTACTCCCCTTGTGGAGCCAAACTGTTTTGCAGAAGATTTTGTAAATATAGCTATGTATAATTTGTTGTGTCTGAGAATAAATTTTAAAATCTGCACAGTTTATCAATTTGTATGTCTTTAATCCTTCCACATCTTATGCATCTATGAAAAGGTTTCCTATTATGCTTAATATCTAAATTTCTTGTCTTTTTCTTGATCTTTTTCTTGACTTTTTCTTGATCTTGTCTCACACTATGCTTAATTTGTTTGTCCAGCTTGTTTATTTCAGTTTTCAAAGTTATAGCTGGACCTCTCTTCCCTTTCTTATTTTTTGTCTCTCACCTTTATCAGATATCTTGTTATGGAAATATATCCCACTGATGTTGTATGCCCAGATCCTGATATTAAACAATAATTGTTTTGACTTTTTGCACTCAAACAATTTTCTTTCAAAACTTTCTACATTCCATCTGCAATTTTTCCACTGAACACCTCACTCCAGTTAGTTTTGCATATTGACTGTTTTGCTTCCATATAATCTATAATCAACCTTCTGTGCATTGGTTTAGACTTCAGTTTGGCAGAATTATGTAGCAACAAATTAACATTAACCTTCTGTGCATTAGTTTAGACTTCAGTTTGGCAGAATTATGTAGCAACAAATTAACCTTATAACCCCATGTTCACTGCACATCAATGGTAGTAAAACTTGGCCTGCAGGAACAGTAATTTCTTTAGGAAAACAAACAATGTCTAGTATGTTTCGTTCCCTGGAAGTTTTTTATACAATCTGAAGCAACTGTTGTCCCTGAACATATGTTGTGAATAATTTTCTTACTAATGTGATTAAATTAATATTACTCCAGTCTGTTTGCTGTGTTTCATGCAAGAAATGTATGAATTCCTCTAGGTCATCTGCACTTGACTTTGGTGGTTTATACACTCCAGCAATTGTTATATGTTTCAGGATTATCTTTATTGTCACAGTTACACAGTCTATAGTATTGGTGTTATCACTGAACATGTAATAATCACAGGTCTCATAACTATCTTTAATCCCTATCATAACACCTCAACCTGATTTTTGTTAAAATGTGTGTTACAGTAAAACATTTATACTTTGACAAAACTGGTTTCCATTCATTGTTTAACAATGTTTCACAACAATAATATAATCAACATTGTGGAAAAGTAGCACATTTTCCAATAAAAAACAGAAAAACTAGTAGTCTTAAAACTTCATTGATGAGCTCAGTCACAATAATTTCCAAAAATCATGAAAACCAGGTAGTAAAGCAACAAGCCTTTATTTGTTGCAGGCAAGTGATCCTTTACTATTAATGCTCTTAGCATTAACAACCATCAGAGATGCATGAAATGTTGCTATCCGGGAACTGTTACATTTTTGACCTGGCAAAAATCCTGCCTAGTGTTTGTCAAATATTGCAAAACATATACTACACATATTCTCATCCCTGATCTTGACAAATGGACACCATCCTGTCTGAATACGTGTGTGCCTAAAGTTAGGCTTGGGTGCTCTACACATTTCCATTTTTTTAAATGGGACATTTTCCCATGTAGGTATTTACCCAAAACATCTTTTCATTCATGGTGACTTGACCACCCTTTCTATATGTGATTTGTGAAAAATACGTCCTAACACCAGTACAAGCTATACTATCTTAGAGGGCTGCAAGTTCCCCACTAAGAGTTCTTGCAGATGCGATAATTTGTACAGACATAGGTTCATAGGTTCATAGATTAGTACTAGGTTAACTGCCCTTGTGGGCCATTTTAGGCCTAGCCAATTACCCCATGTGAGAATCAAAGCCTGCACCTTGTGTCTGCAAGGTAAGCACCTTAACCATTATGCCATCCTCCCACCCCATGAATAAAAACAGCTCCGTACTTCCTTACATTAAGGTGTTCCACGGCTTGTCTCACATCTTCTATTTTTGCTCCTGACAAGCATAACACTATTCAATGTTCATTATCTTCTCTGTAAATGCAAGTATCAGTTCCTCTAATAACTGAATCTCCAATTACAAGAATATCTTTTCTGACCAGCTCTGAAGAATCTTCAACTTCTTATACAGTAATATCTGCTCAGTCAATTGTTACAAAGAAACCTTCATCACCATTAGTCTTATTAATCCCACATTTTTCACCGTGTATTACATTTTCAGATATACAATTCTCATCCAGCTGGCTTTGTATACCCACAGCTCGAGCCATGTAGTCAACATCTGTCTTTCTCTTCTTTTTTCTTACAGTTATGGTCTTCCATCCTTCCACATTCAATTTTGATTTCTTCTTTTTCGCCTGCCCCTTGCCACTTTTTTCTACTGTCTCTTTTGGAGAAATTATGCCATTTTCTGTAGACTGAAGGTTTTCTGATCATTTTTCTATGTGTTACATAACAAAGCAGTGTCCTTTTTAGTATGTACTTTACAGACAATCAGTTTCTGTTTTTCGTTGTTATTTGTTATGAACTTCTTCCTGTCTTTCTTTTTTGTTTCCTTGTAAACACTCTGAATCCTCAGATTGCTGAATACTTGTATCCAGAATTCCAAAGTTATCAGGGGCATCGTCTTGTTTCATACGGGTTGAACGATCTTTACAATCAGCTTTCCTAAATATGTTCTATTTGCTCTTTGCCTAACATTATTTATCTCAACAGTCCAGCCATTAATATAGCTAACAACAGTTCTCCAAACCATGCCAATTGTACAAGTATAATCGTCATCAGTAAGTCTAGACTTACTGTTAATAATGGTAAGCAAATCATCCAACTTTTGACATGATGCACATAGATCACCAGTGTTATCTTTAAATATGCATAGCATTCATTACACTGTACAAGATATTTGCGCTTTAGCAAATCATTAATTACATACTCATTTAAGGAATCCATACTCAGCTTCCAAGGAATCAAACATTATAAAACAATAATCATAATCAGTAAGCACAGAATTCAAACAGAATTTAAATCAAATTCAATGAGAAAAGTCTCACAACCAACACACAACTAAATACTAAAGTAAGCACAGTATAGTTGCTGTTCTAACCTTACAAGTTCTGAAAGTCAGACAAAAGCTGGAATTCCTTTACATCACTTGCAGTAGCTTCTGATTACCATTGCTTGTAGTCGCACTTCCTTTTATCGGTAAAGATCAATACATCACAAACCAAGATATGATTGTTTATATAAGTTCTGTATTGTCCTCTGTGCAGTCTGTGTGAATGTAGCTGACTAGGCCTCTTGGGATGGCTACAGCTTGCCTGTCTAAAACCTATTCCTTTCTAACAACCAACAGTGAAAATTAAAGGTAAACCAACAAAATATAAAGCATAGTAAATCTTCTTGTCTGCAAGCTATCCACTTCCTTCCTACAAACAGTAAAAAAACTGTGGTAAAAAATAAAATATAAACTCAAATAACAATTCTCTTACCCGTCAACTCCACAGTGATATAAATAATGTTAAAGTATTATTTGAAAAGTTGTTCTACTCAGACCTTACTGAATTGAATGCAGTTATGTACATCTTTATTCATATGCTGGTTTATCCTTCACAATTTTTCTGTAGAAGCAACCCTGTATTGCTGAATTTTCCCCTTAAAAGGTATCTCGCTATATTATATATAGGTTCATAGGTAAGTACTAGGCTATCTGCCCGAGGGCATCTATAAGCCTAGCCAGAATGTGTTGGCTTTTGCTGCCCCCTTAGATTCGTTCCCTGTGCCTCGGTCCAGCAGAGCCGTTCCTTGTGCCTCTGTCCAGCAGAGCCACTGCAGTGATCCCCGGGGTAAATTTTCTGTTTCCAATCCACTCATCAAGGTTTCTCTTGAAGAGTGTTAGTGAGGGGCTCTGCCTAATGTAGATTGGAATCCTGTTCCAAAGCATGGGGAGTCTCTGGGACAGGAATCTATCCATCCAGCAAGTCCTATTTATCGTTGTGGTGAGGTTTAGATCCCTAGAGCATGTGGCTCTTGGAGATTTTTTTTTTTTTTTTAGGTGGAGCATGTCCATCAATTCTGGGATAGACATGGCCTTGTATGTCAGGCAGAGATCACCTCTGAGTAAGCAGTATACAACAGAGTACAGCTGGAGTTTCTTCAGTCGGGCTGCATACGGAATATGTTTGAGGCCAGTAATCCTCTTGGTGAGGTACTTCTGTGGTCTTTCCAGCTGTTGCAGGTGTCTTGTAAGGTACATCCCAAATGGAGTGTTGTACTCTATGATGGGTCTGATGAATGATGAGTAGAGAGGCACAATAACCTCTTTTGTTCTAGATGCGAACCCTTTTGTGATAAGGTGGGCCACATAGAAGGATTTTCTAACCACCTTGGCAATATGATTATCAAAGGAGAGATTACTATCTACTTGGGTCCCCAGATCCCTTATTACATTTTTCTGCATTTAGGGGACTAGCACGTATGTGGTAGTTCATGGGTACTTTGTTTTTTCCAAAGGGGATGACTATGCACTTTTTGGCATTTAGCTTGAGGCCATGATTTTGACACCAGGTATCCATTTCAGTGAGACCCTTCTGGAGGATGTCTGTATCAGCTGGAGAGTCAATTATGGCCCCCAGTTTGCAGTCGTCTGCAAACTTAGTCAGCCATAGTCCTCCTGTGCTTGCCTGTACCTCTGAGAAGTATATACTGAACAAGAGGAGTCCCTGGACTGAGCCCTGGGGGGTGCCACTTGTAACTGGTTTAGAGTCTGACCTAGAGCCTGCAACTCTCACCGTGTGGGTTCTCTCCGTGAGACAACTGGCAACCCATCTCGTGACATAGGGGTTTATGTTCAGGCTGGTGAGCTTGTCTATAATACCAGAATGGGGAATGGGGTTGAAAGCCTTTGTGAGGTCTAGATAGGCTGTCCGGACCTCCTTTCCCTCATCTAAAGTCTTGGTAACTGTCTCAAAGAAGTCCACAAGGTTTAGGAGGCATGATCTGCTCTTAACAAAGCCAAACTGGAAAGGAGCCAATGTTTGAAGGTTCCCAATGTCTCTGTTAATGAATTCCATGATGATGAGCTCCATAGCCTTGCAGACCAGGCTAGTCAGGCTTATATGGTGATAGTTCCCGGGGTCCATTGTGGAGTGGGATAACTGTTGCTGTGTGCCACTCTATGGGTACGTAGCCTGTAGAGAGGCGGAGTTTGAACAGTGTGTTTAGGTGAGGGGTTAGTTCATTTTGGAACTCATGAAAGACACAGCCTCAGCACCGTCTGGTCCCACTGAAGCTGTATTTTTGGCTTTGGATAGGGCTGTTTTAACCTGTGTGTCAGTGATTGCTGGGGCACTACATTCTTCTGGTATGGTTATGGGCCCTTTAGGGGGTGAGAGGGGGGGTGAAGTTTGCACTAAACCTGTCTGCCAGAATGTTGGCATATCAGTCGGTTCAGTGTATTTTGTGCCATTCTGCACTAACTCAGGGCAGATCTGAGAGTTTCCACTTAGGTTCTTGACATAGCTAAAGTACGCTTTGTGGTTATCTTTGGAGTCCTTGGCAATTTTTCTTTTGAAGCTAGCCTTGGATGATTTTATGAGGGATCGTAGTTTCTTGCTGATACTGATCAGGGATGTCTTTCCTTCTTGGGATTTTACTCTTTTCTGCACTAGTTTCCTCCTTCTATTGTATAGCTTGTTTATGGCAGGGATCCACCAGACTGGTTTTCTTTTCTTGGAGGAGTGAGTCTTGGTTTTTGCTTGGGATAGCACGATCCATGCATTCTTGCAGGTGCTCATAGAGTGTCTTTGTAAGGGATTCAGCAGCTTGGACAGCGTTGTCCTTTAGCATGGGGGCTGTGAACCTTTCCACCTCGGTCTTAAGTAATGTAAAGTTTGCTTTTGAAAGGTTTTTCACCCCCTTGATTGGGGGTGGGGGTGGAATGTGGATATTTAGAGTGATTAGTCTATGGTCTGATCTAACCAGCAAGGGTTTGACATCAGGTGTAGAACACCGGTCGCCCATGTTGTGATGACCAGGTCGAATATGTTGTCACCTCTGGTGGGGGTGTTGACTAGTTGATCCAGGGTGTTCGATTTTATAAATTCTAGGAAGTGTTGGGCAAGGGAGTTAGTACTTTAGTAGTTCTCCCAGTTAATGTTTCGGTAACTGAAATCACCCAATACTAGGGCGTTTGGTAGGACCTTCATATTTTCCAGTGTCTCCAGAAATGTGGAATGGAGGTCCTGGGTCATAGTGGGTGATCTGCAGCAAGCTACAATTTGAATTGCAGTTTTGCACATTGTTAGTTGCACATGTATGATCTCTGAAGCATTGTGCTCTGCCACTAACCTGGAGGTGTGGGTATCCTTGATGAATATGGATACACCCCCATCTTTTGTGTTTCAGTCCGGGTTCTGTGACCGAAAAGTATGGTATGAGTTATAGCCTGGTAGTGCTGGGGTGCTCTCTGGAGCCTTAAACCAGGTTTCTGTTACTGCACAGATATCGATGTTCTCCATACTGAGGAGTGCCTCGAGTGCATGCATTTTGAGGTTTAGACTTCTGGCGTTGAGTAGCATTACCCTCAGATTTTGGTTACTTGTGCTATTTATGGTGGTGGGTTTGTCTTTTTAGCCTTGCCTAAAAAAGGCACTATGGGGGCGGCAAAAGCCTTGGCCAGTATTCAAAAGCCTAAGGGTGACAGGTGCAAGCCATCTCGTGCAAAGCAATGTGGCTTATCAAGCATGTCATCCCAGGTGGACAGATACTGGATCCCCTTTGAATGACACCAGAAACTTAGTCAATTGTTGAAATTGATCATTTTTTCTTTATACTGTGGCATCATTCTTGGTGAGGGCAGGATGCTACTCAGGGTCATACTGGCCTGGGCTATGTTATCAGAGAGCTCTTCAATGTCTTTTTTCATGTAGTCCATGGAGGTACGTCTCAGGTCATTCACACCAACATGGACAATGACAGAGTCGTATTTGTACTTATTCTGGAGTGACCCGAGTGCTTGTGTTATGTGGCAGATCCTGGCACCTGACAGGCAGTTAACTGTAACCTTCTCCTTGTCCAGCCTAGTTAGAGGGACATCAGTGTGCCTGACTATAGAGTCGCCTATTACTAGTATGTTGGGTATGTTATTTTGCCTTAAGGGCTGTGATTGCGTGGCACACTGATTATGTGAAGTATGTGTTTCATGGTTTGTGATGGGGTGTGGAGGTTGCTTGGGTGTCTGCTTTGGAGGTCTCTGTTGCTTTTGCAGATTTTTATTTAGAGCCTCTGAGTATGTTTTCATGTATTTATGTGTGTTATTTGCCGGTGTTGGTTTAGCAGGTCTATGTGAGACTGGTGGTGTGTTGCAAGTATTTTCCTTCTCCTCTTGACTGTCAGTTCCAGTCTTGGGTTGAGAGAGCTTTGCCTCCAGATTGGCTGTATAATTGCATCTCTCGCATATATTAGTGTTTGGTGGTAGGAGGAGAGGGTTGTCTGTGTACATGAGGCAGTTGTAACATTGCCTCAAAATGCCCAGATTCACCAGCTGGACTGGAGAGTACACCTGAAACTGCCCTTTGGACATGCTTGAATAGATAAAGTGAGCTGTTTTACTGAATAGCTGGTAGGGATGAATAGAGAGCCTTGTCCTTCTGGACAGTATAGGGGATCTAGTGCTAGGGTTAATTAGTATTTGCTATGAGTTTTGAGCAAGTGCTGGGCTGTGAAATGAATGGTTTGAGTGCTTAATTTGAAAGTTTGTCTAGTTCCAAGGGAAAAATTGAAGAGCAGACTTTGTGGAGCCGGGAATAGTTTAACCCTAGCTAACCAGCACTGCCTGGCACGCAAATGCGGTTTTTATAGCAGGGAAATGAAAGAGAGAGAAATTAGCCCAAAATGGCCAATAAACTACTAACTTCTGGGATACAGCAAACAAGGTGCACAAATTTCAGAAAGAAAAAGATCAAATAAGCAGGCACAATATTTATATGGAGAATTTGGATATCTGGCGCAGATTTCTTGACGACTGCTGGTTGGTGTGGCAGGGTGAGATGGAAGAGCTATCCAGTTTTGTGGCATATCTCAATAACAATCCCTATGATATACATTTTACAGTCAACACTGGTTATCAGGAAATGGTGTTTTTGGATGTAGTGGTGCAAAGATTACCTGATCACACTTTGGCTACATCCATTCATAGGAAATTTCCTCAATACAACACTTTATTGCATGCGACTAGCTCTCATCCCCACCACATTATCAGAAACATTCCAAAATCACAATTTTGGCGTCTTAAAAGGATTTGTTCTTCAGAAAGGGAATATTCTATACACACAGAGGATTTGAAATCAAGATTTAGAGCCAGGGGATATAATATGCAACATCTTAACAGGACTGTTGAACTAGCGGGACAGAAAACCAGAACTGAATTATTGCAATATAACCAACCATTGGCAATTGACCACAACAAGGATCAACAACCAATCAGATTGGTGACCACCTATGGGAGTAATACATCTCATTTCAGGGACATTATAAACACACACTGGGATATTTTAAAATCCAATCCCATTTTAGATAGGGTTCTTCCAGACAAATGTGCCTTTTCTTATCGGAGGGGGAGGTCTATTCAATCTCAGTTAACACACTATAAGAGATTTAATCCACCCTCAGTTATACAGACAACACTTTCTGGAGAGCCTCTTGTGGGATGTTATCCTTGTGGACATTGTGGGGCTTGTCAACACATTAACAAAACTAAAGAATTCAGTAGTAAAAACACCCCTAAGGTTTATGATATTAATATCTTCGGCAATTGTAGTTCTGATTGGGTTATTTACTTAGCTTTTTGTCATTGTTCGGCATTTTATGTTGGACAGACCTCTCAACCCATTAGAATTAGAATTAGTGAACATCTAAGTGCCATTAGGAATAGACGGGTCACCAGTGCCTTATACAAACATAGCAAACATAAGGAAGCATGCTTTAAGTTTGTCATTATTGATAAAATTCAATCACCAAGGAAATTCAAAATGGGATGGCACACAAGATTGAATAATATGGAAAGCAAATGGATTACCAAACTGGGGGCATTTTTTAAACCTGGGTTAAATGAATATGAGGTTCACGATGACACTTTTGGTCCATAGTTCTATAATGGTGTGTAAATAAATATACACACTATAGATATTATGCATATATCCAATAATAGGTTTGAGGTATAAGTTTTATAAAACTAGATTAGCATATGGATTGACATGTATTGACAGTTTATTGTAAGTATACTTTTAAGTAATTAATATTTGTTTTTTTTTATTTGTTTTTTGTGTGAATTCTTGGTGACATATGATCAGTCCATATGTGTTTTTTATTTATGTTGGATTGTGCCTTTAAAATTTAAATCAGGTTTGAGGGACTAATGGTTGTTAACCAATGGCTGGACAATACCAATTTAGAAATAGGTATATAAATGGTCTCAAAATGATGAGTTGGTTGAAATCATTCATATAAAGTAAAGCAGTATTTACATTGATAAAGGCTTTCTATGCCGAAACCGGTCTGTATGTTACTGTTTGTACGGGTAGTTTTTTGGCTACCTAATAAAATGGTTATTTGAAAGCAATATTTCCTGCCTTGAGTGCTGGTTCATTTGGTTTAATCTACGGTGTTGTCAGGACCGTGCACCATAGTCTTCCATGCGTGCTTTGGTTACAAGAAGCCTTTAACCAGAAATTCCCAGCTCAGAAGGGCAGAATCTAGCCTCTCCTCCCACAAGAGTACAGACTACAAACTTTCTTAATGTAAAATAACCGGCCTGAAGTCCAAGTGTTTAAACCAGAACTAATGCACTGACACTGAGCCTTCAATTAGCAATTCCCAACTTAGAAGGATGTAAGCTACCTGTCCTGCCACAACAATGCAGTCCACAAACCTTCTTAATGTAAAACAACTGGTTTGAAGCCCAAGTGCTTAAACCAAAATTCTTAGAATAACAGTTACAATTTAATCAAGCTACTACCAAGCAGTAATAACTGCAGCAGAATAAACACAATTGAGTACTTTTAAGAAGAAGCACAAGCAAAATAAGGTAATAAAATGGGAAGAAACACAATTACAGTAAAAGCAGATGAATAAAGTGCAATTTTTTTTATATATATAACAATAGAAAACGAGGAGCAAACTTAAACAAATTACCCAATTAACCAGTAAAAAACCTAAAAACTGAGCCTTATTCCAGCAGTCTTAATCTGACAAGTTCTAGCCGCACACTCCTGTCACTAGGGTGCAGGGGAACCTTCTCCAAAAAAAGATGGTGTGGATTAGTGCTCAAGTTAAACAAACAAAGCTAGATTCAGCAGGCCTGAATCTAGTCTATGCTACAGTAGACAAGGTACACCAATATCAGAAAACAAACAGTTCAAATAAGCAGGCACAGTAAGCCTTATTCCCAGCTCAGAAGGGTAGAATCTAACCTCTCCTCCCACAAGAGTGCAGACCACAAACCTTTTTAATGTAAAATAACTGGCCTGAAGCCCAAGTTCTTCACCCAAATCTAATACACTTTTAGAATAACAGACACTGAGCCTTCAATCAGCAGTTCCCAACTTAGAAGGATGTACGCTACCTGTCCTACCACAACGGTGCAGACCACAAACCTTCTTAATGTAAAACTGGTTTGAAGCCCAAGTGCTTAAACCAAGGGCCTTAGAATAACAGTTACAATTGAATCAGGCTACTAACAAGCAGTAATAAATGCAGCAGAATAAACACAATTGAGTACTTTTAAGAAGAAGCACAAAAGCAAAATAAGGTAATAAAGTAGGAAGAAACACAAATACAATAAGGCAGATGAAGTGCAATTTTTTGTATATAACAATAGAAAACAAGCAAACAGATTTGAACAAATTACCCAATTAATTGATAAAAAACCTCAGAACTGAACCCTGTTCCAGCAGTCTTCAATCAGACAAGTTCAGGGCCTAAGTGGGTATGCCTACTCAGATGCTCTCTCTGTATTAGGCAGGATGATCTAATGAGACTAGAGTAGGATAGGGCCGGGATAGGGCTGAACAGATGGGAATGGTAGGAGTGTCTGAAATCAAAGTACGATCTCACTGTAACCAGTTGAGTGAGCAAATGAGATGGGCCCAGGAGGAGTGTTCAAACACAAATTTACAGGAGGGGCGGGCAATTCCAAAGCCACTAACTAACTGCAGACAGGGAGAGAACAGAGAGAGAGAGCTCACAATTTTCAGTAAACAAATAAGCAGATAAATGCAGTACTATTTTTAACACAATATTCAATGAAACAACAAACAGAAAAAATGAAATTCAGTACTATCTTATAACACTGCAAGTTTGTACTTAGCTTATAATAAAGTTGATGTAGGGTATGCAAAAGCTAACCAAACAGTTCCAGTATGCAACTCTTCAGCAGAAAATATATTCTTTGGTAAAAATCATTCTATAATATTTCATTATAAGTATTTTACTACATTACCTTGTTACGTCTATGCCTGTGTTAGGTGACTGACAGTTACAATTTACATTAAATGTTTAGAATTTACTTTATGCCCTTTTTAACACTTCATTTGGGATGTTGCAAACTTTTACTTGCAATAATGAATAGTTTTCTGCTTTTTTAATCTGCTAAACCCTACTTTACTTTGTGCATATACCGTTTTCTGTCCTTGTATTACCAGTGGCTTTTATAAAACAGCATGAACCAGGAAATATACACTGTAATATGTACAGTAGCTGGTGCCTGGGATTCAGACATATTGCTACTTTTGTCATAAATTAACCATATTGTCTGCTGAACTGTACTATGGTAATACAACACTATATGTACTTGCACACTTTTTATTTTCAGTATATGTTGTAGCTTGGATGACAATGACATGCTGATATGAAGGAGGCTGGACATCCTATGTATCCAAGAGAAACGATGGAAGGGCAGTGCAGCAAAGCCACTTGGCTTCGGATCCAGACTCTACTACTCAGGAGGGGGACAGTCTAGAAATGATGTAGGAATTGTAGTGAGAGAGAGGCTTCAGGAGGCAGTGAGGAATATCTTCAGAATTAATGACAGATGCATGGCAATCAGACTCCATTGTAATGATAGGGCCGTATTCATAATCTCAGCCTGCGCCCCAAAGCAGGGTTGTGATAGTGATGAAAAGAGTGCATTCAGACAGCAGTTGCAGGACCTACTAGATCAGGGGTGTCCAACCTTTTCAGTTGTAAGGGTCGCATTGAGTCAACAGAAATGGTCTGGGGGCCGCATGTAAAATATATTATTGTAGACGGCAAGTCGGCAAGTGAGGACCAAAAAAAAAAAAAAAAAAGGTCTCACGTATACTGAAGAGCAAAAAAAAAAAAAAGCTTTCATACAGAAGCATTGCAGTTCCGCATTCAACAGAAGTAGCTCCGTATTTAGTTGTTTTTGATTGGCCCGTATGCCAGGTATACGGGCTAATCAAAAAAAAAACTAAGCGGAGGCTGCCCCTGGCTGTATTCAATCAATAAATTAATAAATGCATAATATTTGCCCTAAAATTCAATATCTCATTCTAATTATTAAAAAAACAGTTAAATCTAACATCTGTTTAACTACAACAAAGTTTATTTGTTAAAAAATAAAAAATTTACAGGTAACATCAAAGTTTATTTCTAAAAAAAAATTTACAGGTACGAACCCTTCAATTTCTATGAGATCACACCTGTGATTTTGCTGGTTTCCTAAAGATGTCCATGTCTTCCATCATGTCCTTAATGCCCATATGTTGTCCAAAGCACTCATGTATTCTTCTGTTTCTAGCTTTGGAATCTGTCCCTGTAATATGGCACTGGCAATACCAGGAATGATGAGACTTTTACTTCTTAAAAAATGAACAATTTGTATTTTTACATTTGTTTCACTGTCACTAACAGATGGTAGAACACGTTTAACTTTGGTTCACCCACTTACTGTGGAGACACAAAGAACATGGTAGTATGCAACACCACACTCCAGTTTCACAAGGTAAACTCACACATGCTGTTTTGCAGTTGCCTCTCCATTCTGCATGAGTGCACATTTCAGCTGACAACTTGCTCCGATCCATTCAATGAGGCATAGCATCATCAGATAACACCTTTTTGTATTTCTTCCTTAGATTACTATAAATCTCCAACTTGGGGTTTTTCCAAGTGTTTGCTGAAAATTTGGAAGGGGTCTTCCAGTATTTCTTACATTTCTCAAATTTAAACAAATAATTGACTTTATTAGTAGTGGCAATGTTTATTTGTGAAACCAATTCACAAGGGTGCAGCCAGGCACAGACCTTCGTAGAATTCAAACTTATTGGTCCTAGTTCTTGTTATACTTAAGTGTTCATATCAGGAGGTTCAGGCTGTCAAGTCAGGATTGTTCTTTAGTGTAGTAAAGTAGACAAACATTATGAGCATAACCTTTTTAATGTGAACACTGAGCTTGTTTTTTTGATACCAGTGCGTCTATATCGGGTTTGATAGATGTAGTGGCGATGCGAAGAGTATTTTCAAGATGCTTATCTGAAATTTTTGTTCTGATTTTATTTTTGTATGCTTCATACGAGAAAAAAATTGCTCGCAAATGTACGTACTCCCCAACAGAGATGTCATGAACAGGGCATGCTCGTGAAGTGATGGATATTTTTCTTTGGGTAGGTATAACTTATAAAAGTCAAATAAAGATGCTTGCAGAAATTTTTCTTTAAGTTGCATATCTGACTGCAATTCTATGCATTCCAGTTGCAGGTTTGCAGGCAACATGTCGATGTCAACTGAGAATGGAGTAGCAAATATACTGAACTGTTGTTGGTGTTTTCTAAAATCTTGAAATCTACTCTCAAACTCCTGTGATAAACTATTAAGTAATGCTGCATATTTTTCAGTATTTGCATGGCTTTGCTCAGACAGTGTTGCAAAGTGAATGAAGCTATTGTTCTTAATCTGACTGTGCCATAATTTTAGTTTCATTTCAAATGCCGTCACTGTTTGAAACATGTCATTTATTAATAGATTTTCCCCTTGGAGGCACAGGTTCAGGTCATTTAAATGAGCAGTGATGTCTACTAAGAAGGCTAAATCAGCCATCCAGCTTGCATTTTCAAATTCGGGTACAGGCTTTCCTTTTAACTCCATAAAGGACTTTATTTCATCTCGTAAGTCATAGAAGCGTTTCAGCATTTTTCCACGACTTAACCACCTCACTGCAGTAAAGTACAAGATGTCTCCATAGGTAGATTCCAAAGTAGTCAGAAACTCCTGAAACTGGCGGTGATTTAATCCTCTGGATCTTATAAAATTTATTGTTTTAACAACAACATTCATAACATGTTCCATTTTTAAAGTCTGTGCAGACAAATTTTCTTGATGTATAATGCAGTGGTACTTCATGAAACGCACATTACTGATCTGTTTTGCATCTTCTTCCATCAGTGTTGTTAGTCCTTCCCTCTTTCCAACCATAGCTGGAGCACCGTCAGTTACTATGCCAGACAGGTTTCTGATGGTCAAGGAAAATCTTGCCAGTGTTTCTTTTACTGCCTTGTACAGATCAGCAGACTTCGTTGTGTCTTTCAGTGGAACCAGTCAGGCCATTTCTTCAGTAATACTGAAATCATTGTCAACACCACGAATAAATATGGCAAGTTGTGCCGTATCTGTAATATCAGTGCTGTCATCCAAAGCTATGGAGTAAAACTTGAAAGTTGCACACCGAGATTCCAACGTATTTTCAATAGATTTGGCTATATCTTCCACACGCCTTGCGATTGTCTGGTGTGATAAACTGATTTTAGAAAATTCTGATTTTTTTTCAGGGCAAATTATGTCTGCTACACTTTCAAGGCATTCTTTAACAAATTCACCATCGGCAAATGGCTTGGATTTTTTCGCAATTAAATTTGCTACAACATAACTTGCCTTCAGTAAAGAATCCGGCTGAGTAGCTGATTTTCGAAACAGCTGTTGTTGAAATGTAAGATTTTTTTTAATTCTGATATTTTCTGTTTACGGGACACTCCTTGCAATTCACTTAATTTGGGGTGCGTTTGAATATAATGCCTTTTCAAATTGTAGTTCTTGAAAAAGTACAGTTTTGTACCTACCATAAATGTAAATGTTCGAGGATCCACATTGCTGCAGTCATAACCTGTGGGTAGTCAGCTGTCCTTGGTCGGCCCGAATACCAAAGTGTTAGGCTGGCGTCGGTCATGGTCGCTCAGAGCTGACGTCAGTACGCAGTAGTACTTAAGCACATGACCGACGCCATATCCTCAGTCTTTCTTGCCCCAGATGTCAGAAGGCCTAAAAAGGAAAGGCCATAGCCAAAATAGAAAATACCCAACAACCAACATAGAGAAAATAATAATTATCCCAAAAGAAACACAGCAACCCCAAACTATAGAGGGAAGGAGGGAGGAAATTGGACTGCAGCAATGTGGATCCTCGAACATCTACATTTATGGTAGGTACAAAACTGTACTATGTTCTTCGCCTCACATTGCTGCAGTCATAACCTGTGGGTAGAATCCCAAAGCAAAGGTAAAGGGAGGCTGGCAAACTAAAAGCATTAGGAGCTGCTAACATGCCCTGTAAAACTGCAGTGGCAAACCCAGCCCTAGACTTGGAATAAAGAGGAGATGGTAATGTTTAGTAAAAGTGTGCACTGAACTCCAAGTAGCTGCCTCCAAAATATCCTTAGTAGCTACCCCTTAAAAGGCAGTAGATGTGGCAGTAGCCCTAGTGGAATGAGGTCTGATCCCAGCAGGAACATCCTTTCCATGATGAGAATAACAAAGGCAATACAATGGCCAATCCACTTAGAAATAGTTTGCTTTGAAACAGCTTTCCCTTGTGAACCCAAAGCAAAAGAAATAAATAACTGTTGAGTCTGCCTGAACTCTTTAGTTCTGCTCAAATAATAGCGTAACTGCCTGTGAATATCCAAAGAATGCAAGACTTTTTCCCCTTTATTTTGGGGATCAGCATAAAAAGTAGGTAAATGAATAGACTGGTTTAAGGCCACATTAGAAATAACTTTAGGCATAAAAGTAGGGTTAGTACGCAAGGACACCCTATCCTTATGGAATATCAGGAAGGGTTCAACTGCCATGAGAGCCTGTAATAGTAAAGTAAGCTTTTCCAACACAAAATTGAGATCCCAGGAAGGAGTAGGAGCTCTACGTGGGGGGTCTTATGTTTTTTGCCCCTCTAAGAAATTGTTTAAACAAAGGGTGAGAAAATAAAGGAGGGTCACAATCATAGTGAGCAGAAATGGCTGCAGCATGAACTTTCACGGAGGAAAAAGACAAACCCTTGTCTAGTAATTCAGTAAGGTACTGTAGTGTAAAACTCAAATTAGGCACTGAGACATCAAAGCTCTTTGCTGTGCTCCAAAGAAAAAATCTCCTCCATTTATCAGCATAAACTTTCTAGTACTGGCCGTCTGGCCTCCAAAATGACATTCAAAACCTGTTGAGGAAGCTGAGACCCCCCAGGGTCTAAAACAGAATACGCCAGGCTGTTAGATGCAGGGACTGTACCCTGACATTGAGAAAATGATTGCTTGACTGGGACAACAAGTGAGGAATCGGTGGCAAAGGCCAAGGAGGCTCCTGAACTAAACTCCTCAGCAGAGGATACCAGTGCTGGCGTGGCCAATCTGGTGCTATTAGAATCATGCAAGGCTTGTCCGCCTGACTTTCAAGAGTACCTTGGGAAGGAGAGGCAGAGGAGGAAAGCATAGACGTGAAGGTTGTTCCAACTGAAAGATAGAGCATCCACTTTCCAAGCTTTTGGGTGAAACATCTTTGTGCAAAATTTTGGCAGTTGGAAATTTAGTGGAGAAGCGAACAGATCTATGTCTGGAGTTCCCCAAGCCACTGTCAACTGTTGGAATACGTGAGGATCCAATTTCCACTCGTGGGGATCCACAATTTGTCTGCTCAACACGTCTGCTAAGGAGTTCTGTGCTCCTGGGGAAACCGTGCTTGAAGAGTGATGTGCAAACTCAGAGCAGTCTCCCACAATATCATAGCTTGTCTGCAAAGAGGGTAAGAATGGGTACCCCCCTGCTTGTTGATGTACCACATGACTGTTGTGTTGTCTGTTTGAATCAACACCTGTACTGGTTGAAGTAGATCCTTGAAGACCATCAGGGCAAATTGGACTGCTAACATCTCCTTCATGTTGATATGCAAATGCTGTAGTCTGGGAGGCCACGTGTCTTGAATCCATTTCCCATTGAAGTGTGCTCCCCAAGCCAGGTCTGAGGCATCTGTCGTTAAGATCTGACTCGCCTCTGGTCGGGTCACAGAGAGTCCCTTGTTTAGGTGACATTCCTGAGCCCACCACAAGAATTCCTTCTGGATGCAAGGTATTATCTGAATGACAGTGTCCAAATCGTGGCAGTGTTGAGTCCATACACTTTTGAGATACCATTGTAGCTTCCTCATATGCAGTTTGGCATTGGGAAGTACCAAATGCAAGATGCCATGAACCCCAAGGCTTGAAGGACTGTCCTTGCAGTCAGCCTGGACAGTACTGATAATTGCTGGAAGTATAGGTGAAGATTTCTTTGTTTGTCCGGGGTCAAAAGGCCATCTGAGAGGCTGTATTCAGTCTCACACCCAGAAAGCACATGTCCTGAGAGGGTACTAGACTGGACTTTGTTTCGTTCACAGAATACCCTAGGCACATTAAAACTGCCATTACATACTGTAGATGTTGAAGTAACTTGTCTTTGTCTTGAGCAAGAATCAGGCAATCGTCCAGATAAGGATAAATTTGTATTCCCCTCAGTCTTAAGAAAGCTATTACAGGAGCCAGAACCTTTGTGAACACCCTGGGCGCAGTAGATAAGCCAAAGGGCAATGCAAAGAACTGATAATGAGAAGTACCAGCCCGAAAACGCAGGAATCTCCTGCAGCTGGGCCTGATAGGAATGTGAAGATAAGCCTCTTTGAGATCCAGAGTTACCATCCAGTGATCTTTGCCTAGCAGAGGCAGAAGTTGCTGTAATGTTAACATCTTGAACTTTGGAATGTCTAGGTATGTATTGAGAATGGACAAATCCAGAATTGGCCTCCAAGTGTTTCCTTTCTTTGGCACAAGGAATAGGCAAGAATAAAACCCTAGGCCTTCTTCTGACGGAGGTACCACCTGGATTGCCCCCATCTGCAAAAGCAAAGAAATTTGTTTGTGAGCCTCCAGCCTTTGCTGAGGAGGTACATCTGGCATGCCTTTGAAAGGAGGAAAAGTGTGAAAATAAAACTTGTAGCCTTGATTTATTATGTCCAACACCCATTTGTCCTGGGTGACCAAATGCCAATTTTGTTTGAAAAGTGCCAACTTTCCTCCTAGAGGAGCTGCCAGACAGGAAGAATCTGGCAGCTGGAGATACAGGTCATTGGGTCTGTTTACGAAAGGCTGACCCCTGCCCTCACCAGAAGATTGTGCAGGAGAACTCCAAGTCCTAGGTCTGAAAGAACCCTGAGCGTGAGCCCTGCCCCTACCACGTTTAGACCTGCCCTTAGACTGAAAATCCGAAGAAGGGTAAGACCATCCTCTTGCAGGCCAATTCCTGCTAAACTTAGGGGGCTGCACTTGCAAAATTCCTTAACCGTCTGCATAGACTTAGCTTTGTCTTCCATCTTTTTCAAAACTGACTCCACAGGAGAACCAAAAAGAACTTCAGATTGAAGAGGAGCATCCAAAATTCGAGCTTTAACATGCTCTGACAAATTTTGATCCTTAAGCCAGGCATGTCTACGAATAACTGAACCAGTAGCAGCCACCCTGGAAGAAGCCTGAAGAGCATCAAAGCCACACTGCAAGGAATGCTTACCAACTTGATCTGAAGCATGAACTAAGTCCTGCAATTCCTTACACTCTATACCCTCAGATAAAGCATCTACCTTAGATTTCAACTGACCTAACAGAAAGTTCTGATATTTCAGCATATGAAACTGGCAATTTAAAGCCCTCATAGCCAACGTGGAGGAGGTATACACTTTTTTACCCCACCTATCCAAAGCTCTAGAATCTTTATCCAGAGGAACTGGATTCTTAACTACAGAAGCCCTGACACCCTTAGGCCCTTGAATAATAGTTTCAGGGTCAGCTCTAGGACTCTTATACAAATATTTATGTGCCTCTGGAACTCTGTAATACCTGTCTGGCTTGACAGGGGCAGGGGTAAAGAATCAGGATTAAGGGAAGCTTCAGAAAAAACATCCTGAACAACATCTAAAACAGGGGGAATAGCCAAAGGTCTATGTTGTGGCAAAAAAAAATTCCCTAAGCCTCTTACAAGAATCTGAAAAATCCTGACCTTCCCACTTGAAATGCTCCCTCATGGAGTGCAAGGTTTCAGAAAAGGAAAAATCCTCTGGAGGAGAAGCAGAAGGACAGGAATCCTCTGCATCCGAATCAGAATAGGGAGGAAAATCCTGGATATCCTCAGCTGAGGACTCAGAGTAATCTGAGGAATGCTCCAATCCCTATAAATCTGTCTCCACCCTAGGCCTCTTCTCTGGAGGGGGCATAGAACCCCTGATCAAAGTAATCAAATCCTCTGCCATTTTCAACATATGTTTTTAGGAACAGAGCCCAAGAACTAGGGCTGTGGCCTGTACCAGAAAGACCAGGTCTAGCCTTAGCAGGGCCTTTAGTGACAGAAGTAGAAGGCCTAACAACCTTTGTAAGGATGGAACCACAGAAACCTGAGAAGCCCCTCGGCCTGACCTAACTCCTGAGAGGCCAACTCCTGTAATAGTAAAGGTTCCCCTGGGATTCAGCCGAGACCTCGGCTGGATCCACAGATTCAACCGTATTCCATAGAACTGGAGTCCGCAACGGACGACTCATCCGGTTTAGACTTTAAAGATTTATCTTTTCGCTTTTTGGGAAGCGTCCGAGGCGGAGGATCCGGCGGCATGTTGTAGTTACACCGCTTACGAAAACAAGCCTAGCACAGTCTAATCTGTGTTTTATGGTGCGCTTATTAAATCTAGCAAAGCGACACTTTCGACTACGCCGTGCTCAGGCCCCAAGCAAGGAATACAGAGAGTGATAGTCCCTATGAGGTATCTGTTTCCCACAAGAAATACAATTATTAACTTTTTCTGACATCCGGATTAACTAAGGCAAGAAAAGACAAAAATATTCCCCAACGGGGTACTTAGCCCAACTTGGTCTTCGGTCTGAAACTCGAAATTGAAAATTTCAGAACGCCGAACGGCACTTGCAAACGCTGCTTCTGCTTTGGACCACGCGGCAAGAAAGACTGAGGATATGGCGTCGGTCATGCGCTTAAGTACTACTGCGTACTGACGTCAGCTCTGAGCGACCATGACCGACGCCAGCCTAACACTTTGGTATTCGGGCCGACCGAGGACAGCGGACTACCCACAGGTTATGACTGCAGCAATGTGAGACGAAGAACATCGGATACCACTTCTCTGCATACTAAGCAAAGTGCTTTATTGTTAGATTCAACAAAGAAGTACTCATCAGTCCATTTTTCCTGAAAGACTCTCCTTTCATCCGCTATCTTGCGTTTCACGGTTTTGGATGGACAGGATGCAGAAGCCATGCTGAAAGGTAAAAAAGGAGTAACTAACTACTTTATTCCTAGTTATATAATTTTTAAAACAATGGCTAACAATTTACATTAAAAAATAAGGAAATAAAAATTAAAACTATCCATAGTTGTAGTATATGTTAATGGTGTTGGAGGGATCATTTCACATCTGCAACATAACACAAAAATATCCCTGGGGTGAATTTACAGTTACCCATCCAGTTGGCCAGATTACATATGAGGAGGGCCAGTGAGGCACTTTGTTTCATTTGTAGTACTAATGCCATTAGTCTTCAAAACAGCCATTACGCATAAAGCACATCACATTTACTGTGACTGTTGGTCTGTACTCTGTGCCAGTAATACTGGGCATTTTGAAAAGTTCTTCATAATTCATGAAATTCAGATGGACTGCGATAGAGCTATGAACATGTATGGTTAGCATGTAATCAATAGTTTCTTACTGCTACAAGAATGGCAGCTTTCAATGACATAATCAGAGCTGTACCATCAAGTTAAATACGGTGTACTTTGCATGCTACCCAAGAAAAGTCATTCACTTGCAATGAAAAAAACTGGCACACACTGACACTGTCATTAATTCACTACTACTGTACTACCAATTCATACTGCGAAAACCACTCCAGCCGTCCCAAGTAGGTAAAATGTCAACATTAGCAGCCCTACAGTATTACAATCTACAAAATTAAGCCAACAAATTTGCAATAAAGTAAAGAATTCACATCACTGACTTAATAAAACAATTCTGAATAAGAGGGTCTCACCCAAACAAATGACTGGTGCCATACACATGACCGCAGTTTTAATGCCAACAAATGCATCATCATCCCTTTTGGCCCAAAGTTTTGGGGAAAGCGGCTGTGAGGCTGCCAGCCCAGCTAGATGTTATTTTGTATGTACATAATTCTATGTGTCATTTTTGAATATTAATATGCTTCCTATGCTTGTCTTATAAATGTAAAAAAACTATACGTATGTGTATATTAAACTATTGGTGCAGAAGTGTGTGTTGAACTGTATGTTCTGTACTGAGCTTCAATAATGTAACCAGTGTACCCTGCTGGAAAAAAGCAGAAATGTGTGTATAATAACTATATATATACCTATGCAGATGTGTGCTGTAATGGTAGAAGTTGGAACATACAGAGTTAATTTGCAAACACTAAGTCAAGAAAAGAAGTGAATTGTTTTACAACTGTCTGTAATGGTAGAAGTTGGAACATACAGAGTTAATTTGCAAATGTTAGCTAAGAAAAGAAGTGAATTGTTTTACGACTGTGTTTATCTCATCAAGAAGACAAGATGTCTACACTGCAGCCAGACGTTCTTTTGTGTGGAAACAGACAAAATGACAGGTTTCAAATGTAAAACTGTTTACTACTGTTTTATGACTTCCAGTTCCAGGGCTTAGGGGCCTTAGGCACATTTCTGAGAGATAAGTAACCTCTCTTAGGGACAGATTGCAATATAGCAAGATTAGTAGATGTTTTCTGTATTTGAGACTGTCCTGCAATGTTGTTTAACATATTTCCTGCAATTCTGAACTGTGTCACTTTATTCATTGAGTTATTGAATATTGTCTTATTCTTATTGTTTATTATTAAATATATTTAAAAACCTTTTAATTGTGGCTGGTTTGTTTATTTAAAAATATTTTTGTCATAATGCCTTGTTTTGTATGTAATTTGCACTCATGAGTAACACATGCTTACTTCAGTAATTGCAACAGGCAATTGTGAAATTCAGGAATGCTTCACACTTCAAGCACGAATGCATTGAGATGTTCACAGACTAGCTTACATAATTAGTTAACAGACAGACATGCAGACAGATAGACAGATACCTACTGGAAAAGGCCACAATCAATAACATATTGACCTCTAAATCTGTAGTCTAGTGAACGTCCATCAAACTAATATGAAACAAACACCCCTTTCTTTTGAGTCATTTTGCCTAGTATAGACAGCACTGAGGAATAACCAATGGAATAGTATTAATATCATAGCTCTCAACTGTCCAGATTTTCACAGAATGTCCATATTTTCACCTTATATATCTTTTGGTGTATTCCTTATCAAATTTGTGGTTTTCTGCCATATCACTTGCATGATCTCAGGAGTGCTGTCACACAATAATTACAGGCTATTAAAAAAGCACCAGTACCTTGTTTTTTTAGAAGTAAACATTACCTGACAGCATTAGAAAAAAACCTTGCATCAACCTGTTTACTACCATTTCTCTTGTATGCCTCCCCCATCATGACTAACCTACATAGCAACCCCCCCCCCATGAAACTGGACAGCTGTAATTGCTAGATTTCCCAGCAGTTTACATACAGAAAGTCAACACTGCAAAGCCGGCTTAAAACAACTGTACTGGCTCGAGCCTCACAATCTCCTACCTACTCACAACTACGTATTGCCCATAACCTAATAGTAGACATTTTAATGTCATTATTCCTCAGTCTATCTCTAAAACACTGCAACCACAGCAGCTGCATTCTAAGAAAAGTGATAAATAAATTACTTAGTAAGGATTAATTAGTTAGTTAATTAATTAGTAATAAATAAACTAATAAATAAAAATAAGAAAAGTGACTAAGAAATATGTTTTTCTCTGAAAGCTTTTTCTTTAGCAAATGTAACAGACCGATATGTTCATGCTCTGGTTGCAAGTTCGTACTCTGGGAATTATATTTTCTACATCAGTTCTTTTATTAGTAGAACTGCTAATAAGAATATGCACAGTACATATAAAATGCTTCCATTATAAAATCACTAAAACTATTTGCATATTTCTAACTATACTAATACTTCTTACCAATCCTATGACCCTCGGTCAGTGTACAGGCAGGCTTTATTTATGACACTTATGACAATTTCATGGTAGAATTTATACAACCTTCTTTCAGTCAGTGGCTAGGATCAGAAAAAAAATTAGCCCCATATTCAACTTAATAGCCCCCAGAGAAGCACTCTCCCCAAATCTCATGTTTAAACACACACACACACACACACACACACACACACACACACACACACACACACACACACACACACACACACACACACACACACACACACACAGTCCATGGTATAATAATCTTTCATTCTAATAATGGTTTTATGTGTGAGCATGCTTTACTTAACTGTCTTTCTGAGTAAAACAGATGTTCCTGCAGTCATAAAACAGCAATAACCTGAGGTAAGAGCATAGCAAAATAAATTTAAAATGGGTGGCGAAAGCCAAACACATTCTGGCTAGGCTTATAAATGCCCTAGGGCAGATAGCCTAGTTTTGAACCTATGAACCTATGACTATACCAGTTGTACAAGGTACACAGAGTTTTTTAGCTCCATTCACTGGACATATGAGCACCACAACATGCATTCCATCTCTTCATGAATATTTCAAAAGAATAGAAATAAATTGTCTTTCATTCTTTAAGTTTACTTTACTCAGTACTGATTTACTTCAAAGATAATGCCTCAGATTCAAAGCTTTGACAAAGGAAGAAGCATTTTTACACTGATTTTCCCCCTCACAGTAAACATCAATTTAAAATCCTGTACATTACAATGAATAGGTACATTCCAGTGTTGTTAAATATGCAGTAATAAAATGATATAAGTACAACATATTCCTCCTTTTCATAATGGCATGCATATGTGCCTCTGAAAACAGCTAGTAGTAGAGTGATTCCCCCTGTACACTACTTGAAAACTAATTGGCTGCCACAGTTAGCAGCCATCAGAACTACAAATACAGCAAGAATGAACATTTTTCAATTGTTATATTAGCGGACCGGAGTTCCGCTGTGGCGACCCCTAACCGGGATAAGCCTAAAAAAGACACAACAACATATTCAGCACCTATTGCCAGCTGCCATTCATTAACTTGCATAACTCAAGCCTCAAATGTTGCTTAGTGGAGTAACACAAAGCAGTTCTTATATACACATTACTCCTATAAAGGACTTATTCCTACTTCTGTTCTGCCATTCATTCCTCAGTCATGTAACAAAAGAGTATATACTGGCTGACTGATGCGACAAAAATTCATGGAGAGGTACAGTTAATAATTATCCTTGCAATCCGCTTTGACAGTCACTTGACAGCTTTTAGCAAAGATGCAAATTTAAGAGTTATAAGCAAAAAAGATAAAAGATAATAGATCTGAACCTTAATGTAAAATTCATTAACACAATTGGTTACATTACAATAAGTCTGTTCATTTTTTTTTTCAAAAAACTACAACTGTTTCACTTTAAGTTGGATGATTTGAAGTAAATACTGTACCAGTTTGGAATGCAGTGCAGTACAGTACAGCTATCTTTGACATCATGTGCTCATTGCAAGTGGATAGTGCCAGCATTCTGTCATTACATCCCCCCAGTTATATTATAATTATAACAGTTTGCTTTCCTCAGTTCTGATTCTAATCTAACGACTTACCTGTTACTGCAGGAGATGTGTAGTCAGTGTATGTAAAATTGTAAAATAAATATTACAATCCCCCTCGCTCTCAATTCTTTCGCGATCACAATCCTCTTCCTTCAAGCTGTACTTTATCACGAATGTATCTAGCGACGTAAAAAAACGGCAGGACGGTGCTTTGGCGCATGCGCACACCAGCTGAAAGACGCTGGCATAAAAAAAAAGGGAAACAAGTAATTTGGCGCATGCGCAAATAAGCTAAAGGATGCGAGCATGAAAACACATGGAAAAAAAGTTTAATTTCTACTTAACGGGTACTTAACGGGTCGCGGGCCGCATGGAAGAGCTCTGAGGGCCGCATGCGGCCCGCGGGCCGTGGGTTGGACACAACTGTACTAGATAAAGCAGGACAACATGAATTGGTGTTGATAATGGGTGACTTAATGCGCATATCAGGACAGACAGAGCAGGATATGAGGACTGCCTGGGTCCACATAGGTAAGGCAACAGGAATAAAGAAGGAGAAGCCATTCACATGGTTCAGAAAGAGGGACAGTCACAAGATCACATACAACAATAAGCAACATGGAACTCAGGTAAACTTCCTCCTAGCAAGGAAAAGGCACTGGGGTAGAATCCATGACTGCAGAGTCATCCCCAGTGTTACCATCAGCCCACAGCATAAACCACTAGTTGCCACAATCAGCTGCAAGCAGTGTTCAGAGAAGGCTGTAAGGTCAACAGTGGCCAGGCTGAAGACCTGGAAGTTGACTGGAGAGGAAGTAGAACAGTTCAAGGAATTACTCAGGGCTCTAGCACCCCAAGAAGAAAAGGAAATAGGTGGAGTTCAACAAGAATGGCAGCACCTTAAATATGGCGGCGCCTTGTGTGGCAGTGGTCTCTCTGGCTCTCGATGTACATTTTTGGGTTTTGATGTTGTTCTAGTGGATCGTAGCTTGCTAGTTAGTCCATTTGGTGTCATGTTGCATCTCCTTGCTGTATGCTATGTTGTTGTTAAACTAAGCTGACTAAGGAAATTTGGGCCTTCAGTGGTGATGGGCGAGTGTAGAGTGTGGAAGGTGGAATGGCAGTGACCAGACCTGACTGCAGGGCTGGATTTGGTAGGACAAGATCTGAATTGTTGGTTAGAGGATCCGGTTTTGATTGAGAAGTTGATGATGGTGTCAGCAAAGGAATGGTGACTGTGACGGTGTGCTGGTTTTGAATGTTGGAGGATCATTGAGCTGGATGTGGCCATTCAGGCCTTCAGGTAGCAGCAGTTGTTCATATACAGTAGTGATTGCCTGATTTCTTGTCTGCCAGGTTTTGTTTTGCATTGGAAGTGGTCTGTGGTGTCAGAGGGGATGATCTGGACTTATGATATGCTACTGTTGCAGAGCGAGATGGCAGTGATGAGGACAGACTGGATTGAGGAGATTGGGGTTGTTAGAGCTTTGTGCCTTATGTGTTTTTCTGTGTGTATCTGTCGTCACTTATGTGATGAGATGTCAGCAATAACATGCTCAACAGTCCACAGGACATCAAAGGCAGATGTAAGGAGTATTTCCAGCTTCTGCATAAAGAAAACCCCACAGAAGCTGTACTGCCCCAGAAACAGCCTACAATGAGAGAAGAGGAGGAGCTCACCCTAGAATAAGTAAGAACAGCACTAAGGAAAATGAAGTCAGGGAAAGCAGCAAGCTCAGATGAGGTCACAGCAGATATGATAAAGATGCTGGGTGAGCTAGGGGAGAAATGGCTCCTGAGGGTACTAATAGCAGTGTGGAGAGAAAGGTGTATCCCAGATGACTGGAGAATAAGCAAGCTCATGCCAGTGTAAAAGAACAAAGGGGGCATCTACAACTGTGGGCAGTACAGAGGCACCAAACCTCTATCACATTGCATAACAGTTCTGGAGAGAGTGATCAATAAATGTATACACAGAGTAGTAGAATGTAAGATGGGAGATGAGCAGTTCAGAGTCAGATCAGGATGCAGCACAATTAAGCCAATGTTTGCAGTGAGACAGACACTTGAGAAGAAGCTAGAAATGAAGAGAGAGTCCAACTGGGCATTCCTAAATTTAGAGAAAGTATATGACAAGGTCCCAAGAAAGATAATCTTGGCAGTACTGCGGTGGTTTGAAGTCCTAGAAACATTGGTAGAATTAGTGCAGGCTATATACAAGGACCCAATGACTCAAGTGCGAACAGTGTTTGGCCTCACAGAGGGGTTCCCAGTGGGAGTGGGTGTACACCACGGTTCAGCTCTGAGCTGGACTACATTAGCAAACAGGTCAGTGGGGACAAATCAACAAAATTGCTGTATGCAGGTGATGTGGCATTACAGGCAGATTCTGAGCAAGAGCTTCAGCAAAGGATAGGAGAATGGAATGCAAATGAAGGCACATGGGATGAAACTAAACACACATAAGATGGTGGTAATGGCAGCAAACTGGGGAAATCAGAAGAAGCTGAGAATAGAGATAGAAGGGAAGATAGTGGAACAGGTAAACAGCTTTAGCAGGGGTGGTTGAGAAGGGAAGTCTGAATGAAGAGGTCAAAACTAGAATCAGAGGGGCTGCAGCCAACTGGCATCAAGTGGCAGGTGTAGTCTATGACAGAAGAATGCCAAAGAAGCTGAAAAGTAAGATGTACAAAATAGTGGTATGACCAATACTACTGTACAGAAACCTGGGCAGTAAAGGTAGAACAGTAGAAGAAGCTAGAGGTGATGGAAATGAAGTGCCTGAAAAGGGTGATAGAAGGCACACTGTGGGACAGATGAAGAAATGAGGACATAAGAGGAGAAGCCAAAGTAGCTCCAATTGCAGAAAAGATCAAAGATAACAGATTACGGTGGTTTAGACATACGTGGTGAGAAAGATTTGGGATAGACAGGAAGAAAGTAGGAGGATGTCCAGCAAAGAGATGGATGTATTGTGTGAAAGAAGATCTATGACAGTCAGCCATGAGTGTTGAAGAAGACGTGCAGCATTGAATTGAGAGAGTTGGCAGCAGTTAACATGATACCCTAACCCCATATAGAAAAAATGGGAAAAGGGGGGCTGATGATGATGATATGCTGGAGCATATGTCCACATTACTAACCTATCTGGGGTACATTAGCAGCACAACAATGTTATTGCAAAATCTCAAGGCTGCTTAAATAGAGTTTATTGTGACCACTTTAACCATTTCAGACACATTGACATTATTCCCAAGTCCCTTATGGCTTGGAAACATCACTTATTTGTTGCACTGTTTATCACACTTGGTGCACATGTATTATAATAGCCGTCACCTATTTGTTGCACTGTTTGTCACACTTGGTGCACATGTATTATAATAGCAGTCACCTATTTGTTGCACTGTTTGTCACACTTGGTGCACATGTATTATAATAGCCGTCACCTATTTGTTGCACTGTTTATCACACTTGGTGCACATGTATTATAATAGCCGTCACCTATTTGTTGCACTGTTTATCACACTTGGTGCACATGTATTATAATAGCCGTCACCTATTTGTTGCACTGTTTGTCACACTGGTGCACATGTATTATAATAGCCGTCACCTATTTGTTGCACTGTTTGTCACACTTGGTGCACATGTATTATAATAGCCATCACCTATTTGTTGCACTGTTTATCACACTTGGTGCACATGTATTATAATAGCAAAAAAAACAACAGCATGAACAGAACGCCTTAAATGTCTGCTGCTACATTATCTAAGCATTTTAATCATTTGGATTTTCTCTAAACATTTTTGTGCACCCCAAATCAGCCTTTGTTTCTTTATCACCAGCACTTTTAATCAATGTTCCTTGTTTTCCTTTTATTATATGTAAATAAACCTGACCCTAACAGTGCAAGAACAGATGCATAGGCTCACCCTCTTTATTTTGAATGAATATGCAAACCATTTTCTACTCAATTACGATAAATAGGGATTATGCCTCCTATTTTATTACTGGTTTTCCTGATGACTGGCAGTCTGGTACTGGTGCAAATCTTTAGAAGCCCTTACTGCAAGCCATGCCTGTAGCTTTCTTTATATGTTTATATGTTTGTACTAGTTTCAGGTAACGTCATCTAGGTCAAGTACTTGCAAAATGCAGTTAATGTTTATCGCATCTTATGTTTATGGTGAGTTTGTCCTGTGACACCTCTGTTTGCATTTTGGACTATAATATTCAATGTCTCACTTGACACTGCTTGCTTTCTAATTAATCTATAGAATAATATACCTGTTAAAACCAAGAAAAAGTCATTTCTACAATGCAGTACAGGTGGTGTATCACCTGGAGCCCTTTACTTACTGTCATGCAAATTAATATCTGTAACCTCAGAATGTTTGATTAGGAATATGAAACTTTGTATCTTTTAGCCAACCAGGGGTAGATGTGTGTGCTCCAAAACACTGCTTTGCCTTCTTCAGTTTTTAATCTGCATGTGTTACTGTTTCATTTTATTTTATACTGTTGCGCCTGTATCATGTTGAACAAACATAGTTATACAATGACGGGTCATTGTTATTCAAAAATGTGCATGCTGATTGGACAGACCAGCGTGCCCATTATAAATCAAGCATTTACCAGTAGAAAAAGGTTTAGCCACTAAAGTAGTGCCAGACTTTTATATTATATGCTGCAGAGGGCAGACCAAATACAAGAAAAATCAGGCATGTTCGACAGAATTAAAGAAATAGAAACATACCTAAATTTCCTTGTATTTAAGCACTGTCTCAGCAGTCTGTCATACCTCTGAACCATTCCGACTTTCAGAGAATGTCTGCATTTTTGCTTAAGACTGTAAAGAAAAAAAAAAAAGCAAGGGAGATTATTTTTTCTCCATTGCTTCTGTTGAACAGCACTGATGTACTGTGCAAGCTTGGGGACACAAGTGGCACACACATGCACAGTACCAGTACAGAAAACGTGGAAGAATGGGAAACACACTACAACACAATTATACAAAGGCATTATTTAAGAAAAGTATGCAATTTCTTTCTTAAATAATGTCATTGTATAATAGCAGTAACCCACTCATGGGTGTGGGTATATGAGGATTTACCCACGGTTGGCTTGATTTGCCTGAATGTTTAAACAAACCCAACTATGGGTAAATCCTCATGTACTTTTTGTACATATAAAGATGTGTTCAATAAAAAACAAATTGACATGCACATATATGCATGCACATTGGCATGCACATATATGTATTCACATTGACATGCACATATATGTATGCACTGTTAAGACAAACTGACATGCACGTATATGTATGCACATTGACATGCACATATATGTATGCACTGTTAAGACAAACTGACATGCACGTATATGTATGCACATTGACATGCACATATATGTATGCACATTGACATGCACATATATGTATGCACATTGACATGCACATATATGCATGCACATTGGCATGCACACTGACATGCACATATATGTATGCACATTGACATGCACATATATGCATGCACATTGGCATGCACACTGACATGCACATATATGTATGCACATTGACATGCACATATATGCATGCACATATATGTATGCACATTGACATGCACATATATGCATGCACATTGACATGCACATATATGCATGCACATTGACATGCACATATATGCATGCACATTGGCATGCACACTGACATGCACATATATGTATGCACATTGACATGCACATATATGTATGCACTGTTAAGACAAACTGACATGCACGTATATGTATGCACATTGACATGCACATATATGTATGCACTGTTAAGACAAACTGACATGCACGTATATGTATGCACATTGACATGCACATATATGTATGCACTGTTATGGAAGCTAAATACCAGACAGGAAACCTGGCACAAGTAATAAGAATAAAAAACACAAATAAAAGAAAAAACATACAAGAGCTGTATTACATAACACCATCAACTAATATTAAATGAATGTCCCCTTAAAATCAGCAAGTCATTAACCTCCTTTTAAAATACTCTTAACATGCACGTGGGAAGTAGAACACATCAACATGTGGCTATATTAATCAGAGTTTTTGAAGAACAGTAGGTTATATGCTTCTATAGACATACAAACATTCTACCATCAGCACTGTTTAAGATTCTCTTTCTCCCACATCATCATCACCAGTGGTGTCTATATTACCCGATCGAACGAACGTTTAGGTTACCGAATACCTAAACATCGAACTGGTAATATCAAAAAAGTAAAACAGCGAACAGACGATTTAACATAGAGAATGAATTCCCTCGGTCACAAAAAATATTTAACCAAAATGAAGTGGGGGGTTTCGCTCCCCACACCCCACCTGTACCCTTAAGTACATCACCACTAACTGAGCAGACCCACAAACATACCTCACTACCACCCGTGTCCTGAAGCACATCACCACTAACTGTGCAGATCCTTAAACATCCTTCACTACCACCAGTACCCTGAAGTAAATCACAACTAGCTATGCAGACCCCGCAACATCCTTTACTATTACCTACATCCTGAAGTTTATCACCACTAACTGTGCAGACCCTCAAACATACTTCACTATCACCTGTACCCTACAGTACATCACCACTAACTGTGCAGACCTCCCAGAAAACATACCTTAATATCGCCTGCACCCTGAAGTACACCACCACTAAGTGTGCAGACCCCCAAACATACCTCACTACCACTTGTACCTTGAAATACATTAACTGTGTGATCCCCAAACATATCTCACTACCATGTGTACCCTGAAGTACATCACCACTATCTGTGCAGACCTACAAACATAGCTCACTACCACCTGTACCCTGATGTACATCAGTGCTAACTGTGCAGACCCCCAAACAACATCCCTCACTACCACCTGTACCCTGAAGCACATCACTAACTGAGCAGACCCACAAACATACCTCACTACCACCTGTACCATGAAGTACATCACCACTAACTGTGCAGACCCCCAAACATACCTTACTACCACCTGTAACCTGAAGTACATCACAACTAACTATGGAGATCCTTAAACATACCTCACTATTACCTGTACCCTGAAATACATCACCACCAACTGTGTAGAACCCCAAATATAACTCACTGTTAACTGTACCTTGACTTACATCACCACTAACTGCATAGTCCCCCAAACATCCCTCACTATCAAGTGTACCCTGAAGTACATCACCACTAACTGTGTAGACCCTCAAACATCTCTCGCTATCACCTGTATGCTGAAGTACATCACCGCTAACTGTGCAGATCTGTAAACAACATACCTCATTGCTACTTGTACCCTGAAGATCACCATTAATTGTGCAGATCCCCAAACATAACTCACTATCACTTGTACCCAGAAGTACATCGCCACTAACTGTGCAGATCCCCAAACAAACCTCACTACCATCTGTACGTTGAAGCTATACAGTTAAACAGGTCCCCTCCCACTTCAACACAGAGCTGTACTGTTGCATTTGTTTTTTTTACCACACTTACTCATTTCCTGTACAGTGAACAGTAAGATTGGAAAATTGCCTTCCACTTGTATCAAGAACCTCTGGTGCTAAACAGGATGCCTTACTGCAATATTTCTTTACTACATATACTACCAAATATGTACTGATACTAAGGTATCCTCATCCCAACAGCTTCTCAGCAGCTCTATCAAAAACATATTTCATTAGGTGGAACACCTCAACATACCAGTGCCTGACCACCTGTGCAATCAACCTGCACTTTTAAATATAATGCCTACCTACCACCCATACTATGAGCCTGTACTGGATACCTACCAGTGATTACTTCCCAATCACTTGTTCCATCAACCTGTACTGTTACTTTGCATTCCGTACTCCACACCACATCAAAAGCTGTGACATGAACCTGTACTGTTACATACAGAACACTTACCTCACACTACCTCATAATCACTTGTGCGATGAACCTGTATAGTTACAGACAGGACACCTAACTCACACTTCCTCACTAGTAGCTATACCATGAACATGTACTTTTACAATGCATTCCTTACTCCACACTACCTCATAATCACCTGTGACATGAACCTGTACTGTTAAATATAGGACATCTGACTCACACTACCTCACTATCACCTGTACAGTGAACCTTCACTGTTTCATAGGATAGAGTACCTCCCTATCACCTATCTCATAAATATGTACTGTTACACAGGACCTATCTGTCCCAACAACAGTACCGTTACACAGAATGCCTACCGTCATGCACTACCCCTTTATTACAAGTACCACAAACAGTACAGTTATGCAGAACACCTACCCTAACACAGTACCTCTCTATTAAAGTACCACAAACAGTACAATTAAGCAGAAAGCCAACCTTCACATACCACCTTTTTATTACATGCCCCACAAATAGTACAGATACACAGAATGCCTACCCTCATATACTACTGCAATATTACAAGTACCACAAACAGTACAGTTACACAGAACACCTACCCTACATACCTACCTCTCTATTGCATTCACCACAAACAGTACAGTTACACAGAGCACAAACTCTCACATACTACCTCCATATTACATGTACCACACACAGTACAGTTACACAGAATGCCTACATTCATATACTTCCGCAATATTACATGTACCACCAATAGTATAGTTACACAGAATACCTACCCTCACAAATTTCTTCCCTATTACATGTATCACAATCTACAGTTACACAGAATGCAGCCCTCACATACTACCTCCCTACTACATGTACCACAAACAGTACAGTTACACAGAATGCTTACCCTCACATACTACCTCCTTATTACATATGCCACAAACAGTACAGTTACACAGAATGTCCACCCTCACATACTACCTGTATATTACATGTACCATAAACAGACAATTACATAGAATGCATACACTCACATATAATTTTACTACATGTGTTAGAAACAGTACAGTTACACAGAACACCCACTGCTTTACTATATGTATCACAAACAGTAAACTTACTATCAACATATTACATGTACCAAAACAGTACAGTTAAACAGAATGCCTGCCCTCACACACTACCTTCATATTACACGTACCACAAGCAGTACAGTTACACAGAATGCCTACCCACACATACTACCTCCCCATTACAGGTACCACAAACAGTAGAGTTACACAGAATGCCTACCTTCACAGACTACCTCCCTATTAGATGTACCACAAAATGTACAGTTGCACAGAATGCCTACCATCACAGATTACCTCCCAATTACATGTACCACAAACAGTACACTTACTCAGAACATCTACTCTCATATACTACCTCCCTATTAAATGTACCACAAACAGTACAGCTAGCAGAACGTCTACCCTCACATACTACCTCCCTATTATATATACCACAAACAGTACAGTTACACAGAATGCCTACTCTCACGTACTATTTCCCCATTACATATACCACAAACAGTACAGTTACATGGAACACATTCCGTCACATACCACCTACCTATTACATTTACCACAAACAGTACAGTTAAACAGAACATCTACCCCCACATACTACCTCCCTATTACATATCCCACAACACTACAGTTGCAGAGAACGCCTACCCTCATATACTACCTCCCTATTACATGTACTACAAACACTGCAGTTACACAGAACATCTACCCTCACATACTACCTCCCTATTACATGTACCACAAACAGTACAGTTACACAGAATGCCTACCCTCACATACTACCTCCCTATTACATGTACCACAAACAGTACAATTACACAGAATGCCTACCCACACATACTACCTCCTCATTACAGGTACCACAAACAGTACGGTTGTACAGAATGCCTACTCTCACACACAACCTCCCAATTACATATACCACAAACAGTACAGTTACACAGAACACCTACCTTCACATAGTACCACCCTATTACATGTACCACAAATAGTACAGTTACACAGAATGCCTACCTTCACAGACTACCTCCCTATTAGATGTACCACAAACACCTCCATATTAGATGTACCACAAACAGTAGAGTTGTACAGAACGCCTACCCTCATATATTACCTCCTGATTACATGTACCACAAACAGTACAGTTATACCGAATACCTACCCTCACAGACTACCTCCCTACATCTAATAGGGTGACTAACAAAGTTTGCAGATGACTGCAAACTGGGAGCCATTACTGAATCCCCAAATGATGTGGATATTCTACAAAAAGGGCCTTACAGAAACAGATGCTTGGTACCAGAGCCATGGGTTCAAGCTCAATGCCAAGCAATGTATAGTTATCCCCTTTGGGAAAAAAACATGTACCCATGAATTACCACATAGATGGCAGTACATTAAACACCAAAAGTGTGATAAGAGACTTAGGGACACAGTTGGATAGTGGTCTCACCTTCGATAACCACACTGCCACAACAGTCAGGAAATCCTTCTATGTGGCACACCTCATCGCTAAGGGCTTTTCATCCAGAAAAAAGGAGATCATGGTCCCACTATACTCATCCCTCATTAGACCCATAATAGAATACAATGCCCCGTTTGGTATGTACCTCTCAAGACATCTGCAACAACTGGAAAGGCCGCAGAAATACCTCACTAAAAAAATCACAGGCCTAAAGCAGATGCCTACACTGACCATCTAAAAAATCTCCACCTATACTCTGTCGCAGATCATCTACTCAGAGGCGATCTCTGCTTAACATACAAGGCCATGTCAAACCCAGAGCTGTTGGACATGCTACACTTAAAGAAATCCCAATCCCTCAGAGACGCACGCTCAAGGGATCTAAACCTGGTCATCACAATGAACAAAACATGCTGGAGGGATAGGTTCTTGACTCAGAGACTCTGGAATAGACTGCCCATGCACGTAAAGCAGAGCGCCTCTTTGGCCCTCTTCAAAAGGAACCTTGATGATTGGATGGGAGATAGGAAATTGACCCTGGGGATCACGTCACTAGCCCTGCTAGACAGGGGTCCAGGGAAGTAAATACAGTGGGAAGAAATAGCCAGGGAATTGTTATAGCTAGGCTTGTATAGGCCCTAGGGCCGATAGCCTAGTACCAACCTATGAACCTATTACATGTACCACAAACAGTACAGTTACACAGAATGCCTACCCTCACATACTACATCCATATTGCATGTACCACAAACAGTACAATTACACAGAACGTCTACCCTCACATACTACCTCCCCATTACATGAACCACAAACAGTTTAGCTGCGCAGAACACGTTCCCTCACATACTACCTTCCTATTACATTTACCACAAACAGTACAATTACACAGAAAGCCTACCCTCACATACTACCTCCCTATTACACATACCACAAACAATACAGTTACACAGAAAGCCTACCCTCACATATCACCTCTCGATTACATGTACCACAAACACTACAGGTACAGAGAATGCCTACCCTCATATACTACCTCCCTATTACATGTACCACAAAATGTGCAGTTACACAGAACGTCTACCCTCACATACTACCTCTCTATTACATTTACCACAAGCAGTACAGTTACACAGAATTCCTACCCTCACATACCACCTTCCTATTACATGTACCACAAATAGTAGAGTTACACAGACCACTTACCCTCACAGACTAATTCTTTATTTTTCAGTAAGTACTGCTTGATTTTTTCCTAACTTCAGAATACCTGCCTAAATACTTCATCCTTAAATTTTCAGGGTCTATGTATTAGTTGCCCCTGAAGTGTTTGGCAGTGCTCTATACAGACTCAGACACCCTGAGTGACATTTTTCCTGTAAAAGGAATAAATAAGGAAACAGCTCCAGTACTTAGTAATAATGACCATCCCTCCTGGCATGTCTAAAGGTCAATTCCCTGTGCTTTCGCCTATTACCTGGTGAACTTGGGCATTCTGTGCCAGTGAAGCAACTGCCTCATGTACACAGACAACCCTCTCCTCTTACCTCCCAAAACTCAGACTTGTGAGACATGCACTTATATATCTGAATTGGAAGCCATGCACTCTCAAACCAAGACTGGAATACCTGGTTAAGAGGAGAAGGTCAACCCCTGCACCACACCACATGCAACACATAGCCCTCCAGAACACCCACCATCACAGCTCTCACATAAAAACACAAACCAAGCACCCACCTTCACGGAGACTCTCAACAGAAATCTACTCGAACAGCAGAGACCTCCAAGGCAGAAACACACTGGAACACCACAACACAGCACAAACTACAAGACGCCTAGCTCATCTACACAGAGTGCTCCTCAACCTAAGTCCCTAAGGCAAAACATCTTGCCCGATACACTAATCATAAGTGACTCGATAGTGAGCCACACTAATGTCCTACTCACTAGGTTGAATAAGGAGAAGGTAACAGTCAGCTGTCTATCAGGTGCCAGAATCTGACACATAACACATGCACTCAAGTCACTCCACAACAAGTACAAGTATGAGTCTGTCACTGTCCATGTGGGTGTAAATGATCTGAGATGTACCTACCTGGATTACATGAAAAGCAACATGGAGGAGCTCTTGGATTATGTGACCCAGCCAGGTATGACCCTAGCCCTGAGCAGCATCCTACCATCACAATGAATGATGCCGCAGTACAAGTAGAAAATGACTGACTTCAACAATTGGCTAAGTTTCCGGTGTCATTTTAAGGGGGATCCAGTATCTGCCTGGGATGACATGATTGACAGACCTCGATGCTTTGCCAGAGATGGCCTGCATCTGTCACCCCTGGGTTTCCGGATACTGGCTAAGACTCTTGCCACCCCATTAGTGCCCTTTTTAGGTGATGTTCCAAAGACCAAATTACCACCTTGTTGTTGTTCTTCTTTCGGCTTTTCCCGGTTAGGAGTTGCCACAGTGGAACTCCGGTCCGCTAATGATTGGCAGTAGATTTTTCTACGGGTGCTGAGGTGCCAGCTCGACGCCCAACCTTCAATGAAGGCACGCCCATTCTACACATGTCTTTCAAATGCCACTCGACCGCAGGGAGGACATGCAGACTCCACACAGAAGACGCTCCAACCGAGAATCGAACGGGAGAACCTCTTGCTGTGAGGCAACAATGCTACCACTGCACCACCGTGGCTTTAACAGCTATAAATAAATGCAATCCAAGGGTCATGCTGCTCAATGCTATAAGTCTAAATCTCAAGATGCACTTGCTCGATGCAGTCCTCAAAATGGAGAACATTGACATTTGTGCTGTAATGGAGACCTGGTTTAAAGCAGCAGAAAGCACCCCTGCGCTACTAGACTATAACTCAATCCACACCTTTCTGCCCCAGAACATGGACCAAAGCTCCAAAGGCAGTGGTGTCTCCATATTCATAAAGGATATGCACACCTCCAGTCTAGTAGCCCAGCATAACGCATCTGAGATACTTCAGGTACAACTAACATTGGGTAACACGGCAAGTCAGGTCATAGCCTGCTATAGGTCTCCAACCATGTCCCAAGACTCTCACTCCATGTTCCTAAGCACCCTGGAAACTATTATGGTCCAACCCAACACTCTCACACTAGGTGACTTCAACTACCACTCCATCAACTGAGAAAACTACTCATGCATCAGTACACTGGCCCAGCTCTTCCAAGAATTCATCAATTCCAATGCCTTGGACCAGCTCATTCTTACCCCCATTAGAGGAAGCAACATCTTTGACCCAGTTATTACTAACGTAGGCAACTGTTGCTCTATACCAATAGTCAATTTCTCTCTGGTTAGATCTGGCTATAAACTAATCACAATGGAAATCCACATATCACCCACACCCCCCTGCAAAGGTAACCATCATGAAAAACTTCTCCAAAGCTGACTCTGGGCTCCTAAAAACAGAGGTGGCTAACTTCACGGCACCCATGTCAATGGAAAATAGATGCATGACTGCCGAATCATACACCAATGCACTGTACGAACACGTACATAAATGCATGAAACTAGCCATAACCAACAGAACCAAGATGCTCTCCTCCAAAAAAAGGAAGCTGATCTGTTGGTCCCCTGCCATTAATAAACTCTACAACAGAAGGCAGAAACTGTTGCAGAAAAAGGTGAAGTCCCAAGACTTGGAAAACTCCCTTATTAGCCTCAACATAAAGATGAGATCCCTCATCAAAACCTTTAAAGCCAGCTATGAAGACAGAATTGTGGCAAACACTAAAAACAACCACAAAGCCTTCTATAGTTATATCAAGAATCTCCATGGTAATACCCAAGTTTGCTCTGAGTTACTGCACAATGGTACCTCCTATACTGAGCCAACAGATATTGCCAACATACTGACCAACAGATTCAGTGTCAACTTTACTCCTTTCTCCCCCACAAAGGACCAATCACAATACCAGAGGAATGCCAGGCACCCAGCATTACTGCAGCACAGGTTAAAGTTGCATTGTCTAAGGCCAAGAATACAGCTTCCATGGGATACGACAATATCCTTGGATGTGTTCTGTATGAACTACAAAGGGAAGTAGCACCACATCTGTGTGCTTTGTTCACTCACAGCCTCACCTCAGGCTTTGGCCCTACCGAATGGCGCACTGCTGCAGTCATCCTTCTCCATAAACAGGAAGCGACCAGAGACCCTGGGAATTATCGCCCCATTAGCCTTACGAGTCTGATCTGTAAGGCTATGGAGTGCATCATCATGGACCTAATTAACAAGGATATAGGGAATCTCAAAACTCTAGATCTCACGCAGTTTGTTTTTTTGAAAGGTAGATCATGCCTGCTCAACCTGGTTGACTTCTTTGAGTCAGTCACCAGAGCTGTGGATGAGGGCAAGGCAGTTCATACAGCTTACCTCAATCTGTCATAGGCCTTTGATACCATTCCCCACTCAGGAATTATTGATAGACTCACCACACTAGGCATCATCCCCTATATCATTAGGTGGGTTGCAAATTGTCTTCCATATAAAACCCACAATGTGAAAGTAGCAGACTCCAAGTCAGACTGGTGACCAGTCACAAGTGGAGTCCCACAGGGATCGGTCCTGGGTCCTCTCCTGTTTGGCATCTACTTCTCAGATGTCCAGGCCAACACAGAGGGACTCTGGCTGTCCAGGTTTGCAGACGACTGCAAGCTGGGAGCCATTATTAACTCCCCAAATGATGTAGACATCCTACAGAAAGATCTCACTGAGACCAATGACTGGTGTTGAAACCATGGCCTTAAGCTTAGGGCGATACTGTAGTTGAGGGGCTCACCAGATGCGCAGTAGCAAGCCCTGCCTAAAACCTACCCATTCATGAATATGCATTCCCTCCGAATGTACAACCTAAGAAAAAGTGAACTGACATATTAATACGACAGTATATATATATATATATATATATATATAAAACAGTAAACTGTTACCAACATCTGTAATTAACAAGTTTTATTGCACTATAATCTGTAGTTAACAAGTTTTATATTATAATTACTATTCTACTATAATCAGCAAACCAGAGTTCTGCTGTGGCGACCCCTAACCGGGAAAAGCCGAAAGACACAAACAAATCACAAAGAAACTAAACTGTGAAAACAAATGTCATCAGGATTTTTACTATGTTAGCATTATAGTTCTCTTTATCAGAGTCGGAATGCGATGATGGTTCAGTGTCCCAACTAGTGTCCAAACTGACTCTTTTTGGTGCTGGTGTCACAACTGACTCTTCCTCAGTGTCATTGGCAGGAGCTTTACTAAGAACAGCTTCTTGGAATTTGTGTATGTGATTCAGCAAGTTAACAAATAAAGTATCAAAGTCATTGCCATATCTGCTCCTCCACATAAACCTGTCCAGGTAAGCTAGGTACCATGTGCGGACGGGTGTGCCATTCATGCCCTTAAAGTTTCGCTTATGTTTGTATACATTTAATATTTTACGTGTTATGTATGCACGAGCAAATTAAATTTGCAGACCGGGTTGTCACTCAATTTGTGACACACCCACTTCTGCATGAAAGAAACTGGTGAGGCCCTCAACTACAGTATCACCAAGCTTAGTGCCAAAAAATGTGTCATCATCCCCTTTCGGAAAAACGCAGTTTGCACTAATTACCACATCGATAGGAACCCACTGAACACAGAAGGCGTTATAAGAGATCTGGGAACACAGGTTGACAGCAACCTCTCCTTCAACCACCACATTGACACTGTGGTCAGAAAGTCCTTCTATGTGGCACATCTCACTACCAAGGGTTTTGCATCCAGGAAGAAAGAAGTCATCATCTCTCTCTACTCTTTGATCATTAGGCCAATCATCGAGTATAATGCCCCATTTGGCATGTACCTCACTAGATACATGCAACAGCTGGACAGGCCACAAAAGTACCACATGAAGAGAATCCTAGGCATTAAACACATGTCCTACATGGACAGACTCTAAAATCTCCAGCTATTCTCTGCCTCATATCATCTACTAAAAAGCGATCTCTGCTTGACTTACAAAGCCATGTCTGACTCAACTCTGTTAGAAATGTTACATCTAAAGAAATCCAAATCCATCCACACCACATGCTCCAGAGACCTCAATCTCATTACGACAATCAACAGAACATACTGGAGGGACAGGTTCATAACACAGAGACTGTCCATGCTCTGGAATAGACTTCCTATACATGTCAATCTCACTGGCCCTCTTCAAGAGAAATCTTGATGAGTGGATGGGAAATAGAAGGTTCACCCCGGGGATCACTGCAGTGGCTCTACTTGATAGAGGCACTGGGAACTAACATCTGGTGGCACGATGCCAGGGCACTTCTATGGGCTAGGCTTGTAAAGGCTCCAGGGTCATTAGCCTAGTACAAACCTATGAACCTCCCTATTAGATGTACCATACATAGTACAGTTGCACAGAACACCTACCCTCACTTACTACCTTCCTATTAGATGCACTACAAACTGCACAGTTACACAGAAAGCCTACACTCATGCACTTACTACCTCTTTATCACATGTACCAGAAACACTACAGTTGCACAGAATGGCTATCCTCATGTACTACCTCTTTATTTCATGTACTACAAACAGTACAATTACACATAACGCCTACTCTCACATACTACCTCCTTATTAGATGTACAACAAACAGTACAGTTACACAGAATGCCTACCCTCACATACCACCACCGCATTACATGCACCACAAACAGTACAGTTGCACAGAACACCTACCCACACGCTACCTCCCCATTACATGTACCACAAACAGTACAGTTACACAGAATGCCTACCCTCACATACTACAACCCTATTACATGTACTAAAAACAGTACCATTACACAGAACCATTACCCTCACATACTGCTCCCTATTACATGTAGAAACAGTACAGTTACACAGAATGCCTCCCCTCACATACTGCCTCCATATTACATTTACCTCAAACACTACAGTTACACAGAATGACTACCCTCACATACTACCTCTTTATTACATGTAGCACAACTGGTACAGTTACACAGAATGCTTACTACATGTACTACCTCCTTATTACATGTACCACAAACAGTACAGTTACACAGAATGCCTACCCTCACATACTACCTACCCATTACATGTACCCAAACAGTACAGTTACACAGAATGGCTACCCTCACATACTGCCTACCCATTACATGTACCCAAACAGTACAGTTACACAGAATGCCTACCCTCACATACTACCTACCCATTACATGTACCCAAACAGTACAGTTACACAGAATGGCTACCCTTACATAATTAAATGTACCACAAACAGTACTGTTACACATAAGACCTACCCTCACTTACTATGTTTTTATTACATGTAACTTAAACAGTACAGTTACATAGAAGCCTACCCTCATGTACTGCCTCTCAGTTAAATGTTCCACAACTATCTGAGTTAAGTACAAACTTGCAGTATTAAAGATTGTACTGCATTTTATTTTTCTGTCTATTTAATTGTTTCATTGAATATTGTGGTCTCTCTCTATCTCTGCAGTTAATGGGGGCTATTGTGTTTCACTTCATCGATATTCAGTCTTAAACTCTTAGCCTAGAGGGTTTCTCTGTATTTAAAAGTGAGTCACATCTTTGAATTTATTACTGTTCAATACCTGAGTTGTTTGGCTTCTGCTACATACCTACAATAAACTGCATTACTAGCTGAGTTAAGTACAAACTTGCAGTGTTAAAGATTATACATTTCATTTTTCTGTCTGTTTGTTTCATTGAATATTGTGTCTGTGTCTCTCTGTAGTTATTTATTTTTCTATTTAATTGTTTCATAGAATACTGTGGTCTCTCTCTGTCTCTGCAGTTACCTGCCCTCCCTGTTCTTGTTTTGGTATTAATCTTGGTGGCTTTGGAATTGCCCGCCCTTCCTGTAAATTGGTGTTTGAACACTCCTCCTGGGGCTATCTCATTTGCTCACTCAACCGAGTACACTGAGATCATATTTTGACTTCAGACACTCCTACCAGTCCCATCTGTTCAGCTCTATCCCAGCTCTATTCCAGTCTAGTGTCACTAGCTCATTCTACCTAATACAGAGAGAACATTTGTGAAGGGCAACCCACTTAGGTCCTTAATTTTGAATTAACTTCTGTTTCTCCTTTCTCCCTTCCACTTTCCAAAAAAAAATTCTAAGCTTGTTTCCTGCCTTTCCTGTAACTAATCTAGTCCAGATACAGATTTGCTGTAATCAGGACTGTTTGTAAGCTTCCGAGCCTCCAAAGCCTTTCTGTGTTGGAGGGAAGCCTTCTAGCTTATCAGTGGGAGTGGTAAGCACTAGGTAGCCTATCTACCACAAGAGTGGTTTCTGGCCCAGAAATTGTAATTTATTGGCCATTTGGGCAGTTTTTCTATCTCTTTCAACTTTCTAGTTTAAAAGCCTGCATTTGAGCTTGTTTCCCACCTTTCCTGTAACTAGTCTCATCCAGATACAGATTTGCTGTATCCAGGACTGTTTGTAAGCTTCTGAGCCCCCCCAAGCCTTTCTGTGTTGGAGGGAGGCATTCTAGCTTATCAGTGGTGGTGATAAGCACTAGGTAGCCTATCAACTACAAGATACAGGTACAGATTCTTAGTTTTAGCACTTGAATTTGCATATTGGTACTCAGCACTTGTTCAGAACTTGTTAGCACTAAATATGCTACAAATTACTACAGCATCAACCTTCCTCTTTACATAGAGTAAAACAGTTTTTGTACTTACTTTCCTTACTTGGTTAGAAAAAAAAACAGCTCTTATACTCACTTTCCTCACTTGTCTAGAGGAAAATAGTTTTTTATTCAGGCATATCCAGGGGTCATCTCCCAGTGTTCTCTCCTGTCTATCTGATGAATCTGGGCATCTTGGGGCAATGTACCAATTGCCTCATGTACACAGACAGCCCTCTCCTCCTACCACCCAACACCACAACCTGTGACAGATGCACTTATCTAGCCAAACTGAGGCAAAGCTCCCTCCAACCAAGACTGAACTTGACAGTCAAGAGAAGGTAAACACTTGCACCACACCACACTCATCACATAGTCCCACTAAACCTACACCACCAAAATCCACACATAGAAATGCAAAAACATTCATGGAGGCTCTCAATAATAATCTGCTCAAGCAACTGAGACCTCCAAAGCAGAGACGCAAGCAACCACCACCCCCCAACACAACCCAAATGACACATAGCTCACAGACTCAGTCTACCACTCAACCACAGCCCATAAGGCAAAACAACGTACCCAACACACTAGTCATAGGTGACTCTACAGTCAGGCACACTGATGTCCCACTTACCAGGCTAAACAAGGAGAAGGTTACTGTCAGCTGCCTGTCAGGTGCCAGGATCCGCCACATAACCCACACACTCAGGTCACTCCACAACAAGTACAAATATGACTCGTCATTGTCCATGTTGGTGTGAATGACCTGAGAGGTGCCTCCCTGGACTACATGAAAAAAGACATGGAGGAGCTCTCCGATCTTGTAGCCCAGGCAGGTATTAGCCTAGCCCTGAGTAGCATCCTGCCATCGCCCAGAATGATACCGCAGTACAAGGACAAAATGATTGACTTCAACAACTGGCTAATCTTCTGGTGTCATTCTAAGGGGATCCAGTATCTGCCTGGGATGACATGGTCGACAGACCATGATGCTTTGCCATACATGGCCTGCACCTGTCACCCCTGGGATTCCAGATACTGGCTAAGGCTCTTGCTGCCCCTATAGTGCCTTTTTTAGGCAAGGTTCAAATAACAAATTTACCACCATAACAGGAACGGGCAAGCAATAACTGAGGGTAAAGCTACTCAATGCTAGAAGTCTAAATCTCAAAATGCACTCCCTCAAGGCACTCTTAAAATGGAGAACATCAATATCTGTGCAGTGACTGAGATCTGGTTCACGGCTCCAGACAGCACCCCTGCATTACCAGGCTATAACTCATACCACACTTTTCAGCCACCTAACCTGGACTGGAACACCAAAGGTGGAGGTTTGTTCATATTCATTAAGGATATCCACACCTCCAGGCTAGTTGCTTAACATAATGCATCTGAGGTTATCCAACTGCAACTAACTCTTGGCAAAACTGCAATCCAAATTGTAGCTTGCTACAGATCCCCCACCATGCCTCAGGATTCCCACTCTTCTTTTCTTGATATACTGGAAAATATTAGGGTTCAACCAAACACCCTAATAATGGGTGATTTCAACTACCCCCACCATTAACTGGGAAAACTACTCATGTACCAACTCCTTCACTCAACGCTTTCTGAAATTCATAAATTCCAATGCCCTGGATCAACTTATCCACACCCCCACCAGGGGCAACAATATCCTAGACCTAGTCATTACCAACATGAGTGACCGGTGTTCCACACCTGAAGTCAACTCCTCGTTGGTCCGATCCGACCATAAGCTAATCACCCTTGATATCCACATCCCGTCCCCACCCCCCCATTAAGGAAACCACAGTAAAAAGTTTCTCCAAAGCCAACTTCATGCTTAAGATAGAAGTGGTGAACTTCATGACACCCATGCAGATGGACAATACAGTTACAACTGTTGAATCCTACACCAATGCACTCTATAAGCACTTACACGAGTGCATGGATCGTGCTATCCCAAACAGAACCAAGACGCTATCCTCCAAAAAAAGGAAGCCAATCTGGTGGTCCCCTGCCATAAACAAACTCTACAAGAAAAGGAAGAAACTGTTGCAAAAGAGAGTAAAATCCCATCCGTGGAGGAGTTCCCTGGTCAGCCTCAGTAAGAAGTTGAGATCCCTTATAAGATCCACCAAAGCTAGCTACGAAAACAAAATTGCCACTGATTCTAGGGACAACCATAACCCATTCTATAGCTATGTCAAGAATCTCAATGGCAACACCCAGATCTGCTCTGAGTTATAGCACAACGGCATGAAAATTACAGAACCAGCTGATATTGCCAATGTTCTGGAAGATAGGTTTAGTGCTAAGTTTACTCCCTCTTACCCCCTAAAGGGCCCATAGCTATACAGGAAGAGTGCAGAGTCCCTGTAATTACAACTACGCAGGTAAAAGCTGCACTCTCTAAAGCCAAAAACACAGCATCCATGGGACAGGACAACATCCCAGGCTGCATTTTACATGAACATCAGAATGAACTGGCTCCCCACCTAAGCACCATGTTCAATCATAGTCTCACATCAGGCTTTGTGCCCACTGAATGGCGCACAGCAACAGTTGCCCCACTCCACAAAGGGGGAGCCACCACTGATCCCAGGAACTATCTCCCTATTAGCCTGATGAGCCTGGTCTGCAAGGCCATGGAATGTATCATCATGGAACTCATAAACAAAGACATTGGTAACCTCCAAACTCTGGAACCCACCCAGTTCGGGTTTGTGAAAGGCAGATCATGCCTCCTGAACCTGATCGACTTCTTTGAGGCAGTCACCAATGCTCTAGATGAGGGTGGTTCACAAAGCCTATCTTGACCTTGCCATGGCTTTCACCACCATCCCCCATTCTGGAATTATAAATAAACTCACTAAACTAGGTATAAATCCCTATATCACAAGATGGGTTGCCAATTGGCTCACTGACAGAACCCACACTGTAAAAGTTGCAGACTCCAAATCTGACTTCAATCCAGTGACAAGTGGAGTACCACAAGGTTCAGTCCTGGGACCTCTCCTGTTTGGTATCTACTTCTCTGAAGTACAGGCTAACACAGAAGGCCTTTGGCTAACGAAGTTCACAGATGACTGCAAACTAGGAGCCATAGTTGAGTCCCCAAATGATGTGGACATCCTACAGAAGGGCCTCACTGTGACAGATGCCTGGTGTCAGAGCCATGGCCTCAAGCTCAATGCCAAAAAGTGCATTGTCATCCCCTTTGGTAAAAACTCTGTACCCATGAACTACCACATAGGCGGCAGTCTACATAATGCCAAATGTGTGTGATAAGAAACCTGGGGATCCAGGTGGACAGTAGTCTCTCCTTTGATAATCACATCGCCACAGTAGTCAGGAAATCCTTCTACATGGCACACCTCATAACAAAAGGGTTCTCATCATGGAAAAAAGAGGTCATTGTTCCCCTCACTCGACACTCATTACACCCATTACAGAGTACAACACCCCTTTTGGAATGTACCTCACAAGACATCTGTAGCAGCTGGAAAGGCCACAGAAGTACCACACAAAGAGGATTACTGGTCTCAAACAGATGTCCTACACTGACCATCTCAAAAAACTCCATCTTTACTCCGTAGCATATTGCCTACTCCGAGGTGATCTCTGCCTAATATATAAAGCTATGTCAAACCCAGAGCTGTTGGACATACTATACCTAAAAAAATCCCAATCCCTCCGAGCTACATGCTCTAGGTACCTAAACCTTGTCACTACAATAAACAGGACATGCTGGAGGGATAGATTCCTGTCCCAGAGATTTCCCATACCCTGGAACAAGCTACTCATCTATGTCAAGCAAAGTTCCTCATTAGCACTCTTTCAGAAAAATCTTGATAAGTGGATGGGAAATAAGAAATTCACCCCAGGGATCACTTCTGTGGCACTGCTCGACAGGGGCACAGGAAAATAACTTTCTTGGGTGGCATAAGCCAGGGAACCTTGTTGGCTAGGCTTACTTAGGCCCTTGGTTCGATAGCCTAGTACCTACCTATGAACAGTACAATTACACAGAAAGCCTACACTCACTTACTACCTTTTTCCTACATGTACTACAAAATAGTACAGTTACTTCCTCCCTACTACATGTACCACATACAGTACAGTTACAGAGAACACCTACCCTCACATACTACCTCTGTATTACATGTACCACAAACAGTACAATTAGAAAGGATGCCTGTCTTCACATAATACATCCCTATTACATGTACCACAAACTATACAGTTACACAGGACACCTACCCCACACTACCTCCTTATTACATGTACCGTGAACAGTACAGTCAGAGAATACTTACCCTTACATACTATTTCTTTATTACCTACAATATGATACCACCATTTTCCAAATGGGGCCTGCAGTGAGCAGCTCTAGCCACCCCCCAGGATGAATCAGCAAGTCATCATTAGCCACCACCCCAACATAACCCTTTAATTGACATCCTTAAATCATTCGGAATTTCATACCAACAAAGAGCCCACATGCTCTTTCCATATAGTTAGTTATCCTGGGTATAGCTCACAAATCATGTGCAGCACAGAATCATTGGGCTGCAAAACAATGACAATCTTATAGCCTTATAGGACCATAGGAAATTCCTAGGCTATTACAAGCCTAGCCAAGAATTTAGCCCATGTTCTGAAAAGTCAGCACCTGATGACCCTGTCCACCAGGGACACAGGTAGAATCCCAGGGTGTATTTTCTGTTCCACATCCAGTTATCCAGGTTGCACTTAAAAAGGGTTAATGAGGTACTCTGCTCGAAGTGGAGAGGGAGTCTATTCCACAAAAGGGGGAGTCTCTGGGACACAAATCTATCCCACCAACAAGTCCTATTGATGTCACACACCAGGTTGAGGTTGTGCATGTGGGTTACTTGTGTGGAGTTTGACTTGTGGATATGCAGCAGTCCCATCAAGGAGGGGTCCAAGATTGCTTTGTATGCCAGACAGAGGTCACCTCTGAGGAGTCTGCATGAGGCTGAGTAGAGGGACAGAGCCTTTAGCCTATCTGTGGGTAGATATCTGAGGCCATGGATTCTCCTGGTGAGGAACCTCTGTGGTCTCTCCAGCTGCTGCATTTGCTTTGTGAGGTACATGCTGAAAGGGACACTGTACTCAATAATGGGTCTTATAAGGGAAGAATACAGGGATGTTATGACCACCTTGTCCCTGGATGAGATACTATTACTAATGATGTGGACCACGTAGAAAGCTTTCTGTACAACAGAGGCAATATGGAGTTCAAAAGTCAGTTTGCTATCAACTTGGGTGCTCAAGTCCCTCAGGACTGATTGCATGCTTAGAACCTTGTTATTAATGTGATAATTTGATGTCACTCTCCCCAAAGGGGATGATGCATTTTTTGGCATTCAGTTTGAGGCCATGTTTCTAGCACCAGTCATTTGCTTGGGTGAAACCCTCTTGGAAGATATCCACATTACTAGTGGAATTGATGACAGCACCCAGCTTGCAGTCATTTGCAAACGTGGTCAGCCTATGAATATTTAACCTTTGCACATATGGCATATCATCACAGAAAGTATATACTAATATCTATATGTGCAGGCTTATCCAGCTATCCATAACAGCATCTCTTAAGACTTGCACTTCTCTGTGACATCTTGTATTGATTTACTTATCTGTATTTGTTAGCTATGGTAGAGCACAGACTTACACAGACCTTTTTCAAATGCAATCTAGGATTACAGTCAGGTTAAGTGATATGCTCAAAGTCACATAGTAGGTAAATGAAGGGTGAGGGAATGAAATCCTGCAGTTAAAACAAAAGCCTCCGATACCATCCCTCATGATGGAATTGTAAATAAGGTTAAAGGCCTAAATGTATACATTTATCTAGTAAGATGGGCAGTAAACTAGTTGAAAGATCTCATATGCCCGAATGCTCAGAATGTCAAGTGCAACTTCGAATTCGAAATTCCCAATCGCACAACCGCTGCAACAAGCGCTACCATGGGTTGAGAGGGGGGAATAGTAACCTGGCTGGCGTTCGGTGTTCTCGGATTCGACATCCGCAGATTCAACATTCCACGATCCTGGGGTTCTGCTGTCGACACGTTCGCCCATCGGTCGGTCACGCAAATGCATGTATACCTCATAGGTTGGTTCTAGGCTATCGGCCCTAGGGCCTATACAAGCCTAGCCATAACAATTCCCTGGATATTTCTTCCCACAGTATTTACTTCCCTGGACCCCTATATTTACTTAATTGTTTTCTTGTATATTTTCATGTATCCATATGTTGTGACGGGAGATACTGCCAGCACAGCTATCTGGAATTTTGTAGATAAATATATGTCATTTGTGAATATCAACATGATTTATACAAGATGCTTGTGTTACAAATGTATTAGAACTGTACGTCATGTGTATATCAAACTAGGTTTGTACAGACATTTGTGTTGAGAAAATATTTTATAAAGTGCTTGTGCTAAAAATGTAGCCACAATGTGTCCTGCTGGAGGAAAACAGAAATGTACATGCACTATTGTAACTGTTTAAATGTATATATTTTAATAGTGGAAACTGGAATACAGGAGGTTAATTTTAGAAAAATTGATGAAATTAAATTACTTTATGACAGCTGCAGACACAATGTCTGTGCTGAGAAGCTTTCTGTATTGTCTTTGGAGTGAACTAACTACTACAATTGTTTTATGACTTCCAGCATCTGTCAAAGATCTGAGGTCTATGTATTTTCACATGTAGATGCTAAATACTGCTAGCTTCCAGCAGCAGGGGGTTCCCTGGGACAGAGTCAGATGACAAGAAATTACATCATTCTGCAAGCTATCCCAGCATCATCATCATCAGCCCCCTTTTTCCCATTTTTTTCTACATGGGGTCTAGGTATCGTGTTAACTGTCGCCATCTCTCTTGATTCAGTGCCACATCCTGCCTTCTTCAACACTCATGCTTGACTGTCACAGATCTTCTTTCACACAATCCATCCATCTCTTTGCTGGACGTCCTCACTTCCTCTTTCCTTCTTTCTGTCTGTCCCAAATCTTCCTCACCAGATTGTCTTATGCTTTTCTACATGTGTCCAAACCACCGTAATCTGTTCTCTTTGATCTTTTCTGCAATTGGAGCTACTTTGGCTTCTGCTCTTATGTCCTCATTTCTTCTTCTGTCCCACAGTGTGCATCCTATCACCTTTCTCAGGCACTTCATTTCAATCACCTTTAGCTTCTTCAACTGTTCTTCCTTTACTGCCCAGGTTTCTGTACCATACAGTAGTACTGGTCACACCACTGTCTTGTACACCTTACTTTTCAGCTTCTTTGGCATTCTTCTGTCACAGACCACACCTGATACTCTATGCCAGTTGGCTGCAGCCCCTCTAATTCTAGCTTTGACCTCTTCATTCAAACTACCCTTCTCCTAAATTACTCCTCCCAGATACTTGAAGCTGTTTACCTGTTCCACTATCTCCCCTTTTATCTCTATTCTCAGCTTCTTTTGATTTACCCAATTTGCTGCCATTACTGACAGCTTATCTGTGCTTAGTTTCACCCCATGTACCTTCAGATTTTCATTCTATTCTTCTATCCTTTGCTGAAGTTTTATCTCAGAGCCTGCCTGTACTGCCACATTGTTGATCCGTCCCCTCCAACCTGTTTGCTAATGTAGTGCATCACCAGTATGAACAGCAGTGGGCTCAGAGCTGAACCCTGATGTACACTCACACCCACTGGGAATCCCTCTGTGAGGCCGAACACTGTTCGTACCTGAGTCATTGGGTCCTTGTACATAGCCTGCACTAATTCTACCAATGTTTCTCGGACTTCAAACCACCACAGTACTGCCCAGATCAGCTTTCTTGGGACCTTGTCATATGCTTTCTCCAAGTTGAACTCTCTCCTCATCTCTAGCTTCATCTCAAGTATCTGTCTCAGTGCAAACATCAGGTCAATTGTACTGCATCCTGATCTAAATCAAACTGCTCTTCTACCATGTTATATTCTACTACTCTGCGTATCCATTTATCAATCACCCTCTCCAGAAATTTCATGCAATCTGATAGGAGTTTGATGCCTCTGTGATGCCCACAGTTGTGGATGTCCCCTTTGTTCTTGTACACTGGCATGAGTATGCTCATTCTCCAGTCATCTGGGATACACTTTTCTCTCCACACTTCTATTAGTACCCTCAGAAGCCATTTCTTCCCTAGCTCATCCATCAACTTTATCATATCTGCTGTGACCTCATCTGAGCCTGCTGCTTTCCCTGACTTAATTTTCCTTAGTGCTATTCTTACTTCTTCTAGGGTGAGCTCCACTTCTTCTCTCGTCATAGGCTATTTCTGGAGCAGTACAGCTTCTCTGGGGTTTTCTTCATTCAGAAGCTTTTGGAAATACTCCTTCCATCTGCCTTCAATGTCCTGTGGACTGGTGAGCAGGTTGTTGCTGGCATCCCTTATGAAGGGTGTCTATCTGCTTTATCTTTCTGTCTTTGCCTTGCAAGCTGATATGGTTTCTTTGTGCCCCTTACTGAGTCACTTTCCAGAAGTTGGTACACCGCCTCCGATGCCCTATTCTTTGCTACTGCAACTTCTTTCTTAGCTTCTTTGTTAGCCAATCAGTAGTCTTTCCTAGCCTGGTCAGTATTTTCTGTCTCCCACTTCTTCCTGCACTCCTTTTTTCTTTTGATAACTTCCTGGACTTCTGCATTCCACCACCAACTTTCCTTGTGTACATTATTTCCATACCTGGCTCAGCCACATACCTTTTCTGTAGCCCTAGCACATGCTGTTTTAGGTGCTGCCATTCTTCTTCAACTCCACCTATTTCCTCTTGTTCTTCGGGCGTTAGAGCCCTGAGTAACTCCTTGAATGGTTGTACTTTCTCTCCAGTCAACTTCCAGGTCATCAGCCTGGTCTCTGTTGACCTTAGACCCTTCTCTGACCACTGCTTGCAGATGATTGTGGCAACTAGTGGTTTATGCTGTGTGCTGATTGTTTCACTGGGGATGACTTTGCAGTCATGGATTCTGCCCCAGTGCCTTTTCCTTACTAGGAGGAAGTCTACCTGAGCTGCATGGCGACTACTCTTGTATGTGATCTTGTGACTGTCTCTCTTTCTGAACCATGTGTTGGCTGCTATCAAGCCATTTGCCAGACAGAAGTCTAGAATGGCTTCTTCTTCTTTATTCCTGTTGCCCCCCCATGTGGACCCAGGCAGTCCTCATATCCTGTTTTGTCTGTCCCAATATGTGCATTCAAGTCACCCATTATCAACACCAATTCATGTTGTCCTGCTTTATCTAGTAGGTCCTGCAACTGCTGTCTGAATGCACTCTTTTCCTCACTATCACAGCCCTGCTGTGGGGCATAGGCTGAGATTATGAATACTGCCCTATCATTACACTGGAGTCTGATTGCCATGAGTCTGTCATTAATTCTGATGATATCCCTTACTGCCTTCTGAATCCTCTCTCTCACCACAATTCCTACACCATTTCTAGCCTGCCCTCCACCTGAATAGTAGACTCTGGATCCCAAGCCAAGTGTCTTTGCTGCACTGCCCTTCCCTCTCATCTCCAGGATACACAGGATGTCCAGCCTTCTGCGTATCATCATGTCATCCACTTCCAAGCTGTGTCCTGTCAGCGAACCAACATTAAGCATAGCAATTCTCAGTTCATGTTTGGCAGGTTGGTTGGTTTTACGTCCAGATTTCGCTCAACAGAGCTATCCCAGGTAAATCAGGCTAGACAACTAGACAACAACCAGACAGTAGCTTATTGACCCAGGGCTGCTGGGCTTTATGGTGGGTACACACTGGTCAATAGGGGGTCATATACCCCTCTCACCATTAGCACAGGTCCTTGGAGTGGGTCAGAGTAGGCCAGGTCCTCAACCCACTTATCACCGGTAACTACACATGCCCATTTTTGGCGACATTATTAAACATGACCGAATCACCAAGAGCCAGCAGTAATATTTGAGATATTATTTTAAGAAGTCTCTTAGAGAGACACAACATTCTATAGTCTGTCTTTGACCTAACAACAGCTAGAAGATCCATTCATCACATCTGCCTTGCTCTTAAGTAAGTTAACTAGTGTATAGCAATTCTCTTAGATCCAATCAGGAATATAGTGAATCTTAGTTTAGATATTTTTCTTTATTTATCTGAGACTGTCCTGCATGTATATATATATATATATATATGTATATATATATATATATATATATATATATATATATATATATATATATATATATATGTGTATATATGGGTCTACTTTACATGGTCGACTTTCATATGGCCGAGACCATATGATCGACTTTCAGAATGCCGACTATGTAAAGCAAACATAAACAAACAACAAACGCTTGCCTTAAACTCTGCCCCCCACACCCCAATAACATAAATATACCAACTCTGAGATCGCACTGCAGTGTGGAAGTGGGAGATGTTTCCATTCCGCACTGTGCGGAGATAGCGGTTTCCCATGGTCGGCTTTTCAAAAGTCGATCATATGGTCTCAGCCATATAAAAGTTGACTTTATGAAAAGTCGACCATGTGAAGGGGACCCATGTATATATATATATATATATATATATATATATATATATATATATATATATATATATATATATATATATATATATATATATATATATATATATATATATATATATATATATATATTATTAAATATATTTAAACCTTTCATAGTGGCTGATCTGTCTAGAGATATTTAAGTTTTGAGAGTACTTAGATATGTGTTTGGTGACACTGTATGGGCCACTCCTAATAGCCTTGCTCTTGGTCAAACTACCATTTGTATTAATAGTAACATTACACAGTAAGATTGGACACCCTTTGTTAAGGGCCTTAAAGTAGCTGATATGGAGTTGGCGGGTGGCAGTGATAACTACCTTTTAGTCTGAGGAAAAGGGGGCATAGCTAGTAAACCTGTGCCAGCCTTTCCCAGGTGTGTGTGTGTGTGTGTGTGTGTGTGTGTGTGTGTGTGTGTGTGTCAGCTACCTGGGCAGGGACACAAAGCACTGGTTGGACAGAGAGGGTTGTGGAGGTCTTGGTTTGGCCTCTCTGATGAGATCTCAACTCTATAACTGTGCCAGTGGGGAGTCTTACTGCAGATCTGGAGAAAGAGGGAGAAACCAGCCCCGGACTGACTGTGGTCTCTGTGTGCTCTTAAGGGAAATTGTACTTAATGCAGAAAGCTGCATCTGGCAATACTGTGTGTGTACCGTCATCTTCCCAGTGTACACCCCCTACTGGTGCCAGTGGTAAGGATTGAGGCTCCTTGATTACTGGTCCAGTGGTGGGTCATCACACCATATATTATATTTATAGTGTGATGAAAATCTTTGTACTCAATATAAATTTGTATTTTTTTAATTGTGCTTCTGGGGCTTTTCACCTTGAGCCTCTGCTGAAAATGGGTACATACCTAGTCAGACATTCCTGATAAACAAATGTCAAATAAATAAATAAACAAACAAACCCATGGTGTAATAGAAAATGACAAATTAAATGCAAAGAGGTGCAGCAGAGGAACATAGGAATGTTTAGCAAATGATCACAGGGACTGCAGGAGGTCTAGCCATGTACAACTTTAACACCATTTAGGAGTACTTAAAATTGCCAACTTCCAAATCAAGCAGGGCCATACATAGGTTCATAAATTAGTACTAAGCTAACTGCCCTTGCGAGCCATGTTAAGCCTAGCCAGTTATCCCTTGTGAGACTCAAACCTTGGTGCAAATTTATGATGATCCATCCGATCATTCAGGCTATCCTTAAAGGCAGACAAAACATTCTTTGCTTGACCTGAAGTAGTAACGTATTTCAGTAAATGTGTCCACTGATATATTGGCTATATCTCCCAGATTGATAGATGTGATATTAGTATAGAACAGCCCAGTTTATTTTTGAACATTATAATTTCTTGACGTAACTGAAGAAATATTTGTAGTTCATGGGTTCAGAGGAACTTACTAGTCTATTGATCAGTTAGGATCTTAAGAAGTCTAGCTTTACATTACCATGATAGTTTACTGCCCTTATGTTCTGTGAATGAGTAACCCAGAAGCAGGCAGAACAAGGACATGTTCCAGAACCTGACCTTGCCATGAACCTACCTAGTCTTACTTCCCTTTATGTACCCTCAAAAGGACCATACTTAGTACCACATTACACCTCTCTCTCCAATGTGTCTACTATGCATTTGCAAAAAAATGTTTATTGTTGACCCATTGAACTATATCAATGTAAAATTGTTACTTAGCTTCTTTTTAATGCAACTTTAACTTTATGCATGTAACCCAACATATGTGAATCATTTTGCTATAACTGATATTATATCAATATTGCTTAAAATTGTAGTTGTTTTAAAATGTACTACTGGAGCTTTTCTCCTCGGGTCTCCACTGAAAATGGGCCACAAGCCCAGTTGGACAAACCCGGTTAACAAATGTCAATAAATAAATAAATAAATGTTGGGACATTTACTTGTTACTCTTATCCAAGGGGGACACGTGTGCTTCAGTATTTGCAGACCAATAGAGTCTCATATGACTGACTGTTTTGAAAAGAAGTTTTCTATATTGAAATGTAATGGTGCACATATGAGTAAGTGTGGAACATGTCACTTTTGCAAATATATAAAAGAGGGATATATGTATGAAATTAATAATACAGTAAAATTAAGAGGTAGATATAATTGTAATACTGAGAGGGTTATCTATTGTGCTAGGTGTGAACAATGTAAGTGTTTCTATATCGGCAAAACCGATAGAAAATTGAAGAATCGTATTTACGAACATCTTTACGAGATTAGAAAGCAGAAAGAGACCAATGCATTATACAAACATTTGTTTGAGAATGAAACACATTCATTCAATTTTTTTGTAATAGACCATATTTCAGTAGAATTAAGAGGGGGTGCTTGGTCCATTTTACTGGAGAAAAGGGAGTTGTATTGGCAGCTGCTGTTAGATGCTGCCAATTGGCCAGGGCTTAATGAGAATACTTCCATTAGTTCATTATTGAGGTTGAAAGCTTTATTGAGGTGATTTTTAATATGTATTTATTTGTTTATTTAGTTTATACATTTTACATGCATTATCTATTCAGTTTTAAATCTATTTATTCATATACATTTATTACTGTTAGGATATGTTATATTACTATATTGTTTAGTTATCCGTATTTTTAACTTTAAGGGGCTGTAGCTTTAAATGTTTTTTTACATGTGACCATTTGAATCTTGTTTAAATACTGATTGTTTTAAATGTTTCATGTCTGATGAAGTTCTGTACTGGTGGGACGAAAGCGCTTACCATTTGGCTTTATTATTTGTGTGCTTATTAAACCGTTCAGCAACATTTGGACTCAGTGTTTTTTTCAGCTATTTCTCCAGCTACTTGTATCATTTAGATCCTGTGCTGTTTTACTTACACCACCTGGTGTTTTTGGACATCCTACTTCCTCGACTGTATTTGGTTTGCTCACTGATTTAATAGGGTCTACTTTAGAACGACGAAAATGCAAAATGTCGAGAAATCAGGAATTCGAGATTGATTTTTTGGGATCGCAGTACAGTGAAGACCAGAATATTTGCCCTTTCCACACTGTAGTGCGATCTCAGAGGAGGAATATATATTTAGCGGGGGGTATGGGGGGGTGCAGCCCCCCACAATAGCAATTTCGAGTTCCTGATTATTTGCTCATGTGAGCGTTCGATAGTTTGATTTTTCGTTGTTCTGACATAGACCCATTTAATACATATTTTGAAACTATGTCAAGAACATGTTGTAAATAATGTCAGTACAAATTATCTAGCTCTTGGCTATAAATAAAATTTAAAAAAGCGTTTTTCGTCACCTTAAAAAATGGGAATTTCAGAAATTACCCTTATTCCTCTGAACAGCTTGCTGTTTTAGTAGAGCATCTGTTATTAACTAAAATTGCACACTCAAAGTCAAATTTGCATGCACCAAGGGCCAATAAAAACATGCTTTCTTTTTTATTTGTATGTTTATTAACTTCACTAATTAATGACTGTTTGTTGACCAGGATATTTTGGACTGAGCTCTAAATGCCCCCTTACAATGGGGGTCTTGGGAGAAATCTTTTTTATAAAGCACAATTAGAATGTATGGCAACATTCAATAAAATTCAACTAGTAAATACAAAATGCAGAAAAATAAACATTAAAAGCCATAATTCCAAATATTTAAATACAACATTCACGTACATATTTATATTCAACTAGTAATCGTAACAGGCAGAAAAATAAGAAATGAAATTAACATCATAATTACAAATACAAGATACATATACACAATTATATTAAACAAGTAAACATAGGCAGAAAAATAAGAAATTAAAGTCATAATTACAAATACAGCAAACATGCACACATTTATATATGCATTTACATTACAGTTTCCTTAGTAAAAGAAGGAGAGTTTGGATGTGGAAGCAAATAACTGTTAAGGGAATAGAGATTTAGTTAGCAGTAGTAGCTGATGAAGCATTATGAGGAAATTTAAGGAGAACAGTATTTCAAGTTTTAATAAATTAAAGATTATAGCAGATCAGTAATAAAAGAGTTGAGGGAAATGTTGGTGGTTAGTCCTGTTGGTTAATTAGGGTCAGATACACTATTTACACCAGAATGCTTGCAAACAAGAAACAACTGTTGTTTCTGAGCTGGTTTAAATGTTCTAGGGAAAAGGCACATGGCAATACTCTACCTGCAGAAACAGTTAATACCAGTCAACGTGCTATATCTGAGAGCATGTGTTGGAAAATGAGAATGCTGAACTTTCTAACTAGTAGATATGTCTAGAAATGTATAGTCTGCTTTTTGCCACTGTTCTGTTATTAAACTTGTTAAATGTACTACTGTAGTGAAAAGGAGAGATACAGTGGTTGCTCGACTCAGGAAGCATGGCTATATCAGTTAGATCACAATACGATTACAACCATAAAATAATAAACAGGAACTCAATGTAAGCTATGTATATGGAGACAAAATAGGTCACCATATAATACAGGGAGAAATACAAATCCTTTTAGGGAAATTGCTACATCTAGTAGCTGTACTGAACAACATGTGATATGATAATTGGTCAGTGTTTTCACCAATTCAGAGTTACAGAAGGAGTTCAACCAGACAGCTTGCCAGAAATACATATATTCAGTAAAGAAAGGAACCGACACTGGGATCTGAGTGGGTGGGTTAAAACGAATCTGATCAAATCTCTTGCCAAAAGTCTCCACTAGTGAAAGCAATACGAGAGGTCGGTATGATGAATGACAGGGAAGGGCCCACAGTTAAGAATAAACTAAAAGAAGTAGGTGGAGAAACTCAGGAAAAGATAGATGTATCTCATTCTAAGGGAAATGGGGAACTTTAAAAGATTCTTAAGCTTCAAATTGCTGTACCAAAGTAGAGGACCAGTTAGAAACAGTAGGGCTCTAAACGGGAAAACAGTAAGATAACTACTAAAGTACAGAAAGGGAAGCAACCAGTACTCCTGGATTAAGAAAATTATTTTTGGGAGTTACCTTTATAGAGGATATAGTAGATGAAGACAAGAAGGCTGCATCTGTATACTATAAGAGGCCTCGGCCTCCGCTTCACATCCGAGTGCTGATGAAAACAATGCCAACCTAGCTTATCTAAAGATAAGTCATTTAATTTCAAGAAGGCTCAGTGGGTAGGCAATACGCTAAGTAGAACTAGACAGAATATAGCAAGAGAGAGAAAGAAAACAAAGAAACAGAACAGCCTCACTCCACGTCTAAACTCTGAATCAAGAAGAAAACAATCTATACATCAACCAAACACAAACCTGAGAGAGTTATTAATGCCAAAGACTCCTAAAAACCTTTAATAACATTAGCAATTAGACATATTTTGGGTGGTCACTTAGGAATGGCATAAGACAAAAGCTAGGATTTTATCTAGATTTTACTGTCTAATGTTACTGCAGGGATAGCAAATTTCCATGCAACTTGCCCAAATTGCAAGTGACAGCACCCAACCAAAGGTTTAAGAATACAGTTGTGTAAAATCTTACCATCACTGTAGATGTCCTTGCCTTCACTGCTGCAGTATTCTTCATAGTATGGGATTTCCTGGTGCAGAAGCCTGACATCTGTCCAAATAAACTTTAAGCTGTCTAAGCATGTCCAAAGTATGTAGCACCCTTTCATTATCAGTTTGCGGAGAGGAGAAAAAAAGTAGGCAGATTAATAGACTGATTAAATGATAGCTCATTAACCACCTTCAACATAAACGAAGGGCTAGTGAGCAAGGACACTTTGTCCTCATGAAAATCAAAAAAAAGGAGGACAAGCCATAAGGGCCTACAACTCAGACACCCATGTGGCAGAAGTAAGCACTAATAAAAGAACAGTCTTCCAGGAGCAATGTTGCAAGTAAGCTGAAACAGCAGGCTCAAAAGGAGCCTGAGTCAACTTCTCCAAGACAAAATTAAGATCCCAGGGAGGAAGAACAGGCTTCCTGAAAGGTTTAATATTAAGGATGCCTTTAAAAAATTGTTTCACCTCAAATCTAGAAGATAAAGGAGGAGAAAAAGTCAGAAAAGCAGAGACAGCTGATAAGTGGGCCTTAATGGAAGAACAGGCCAAACCAGAATTGAGCAACTCACACAAATAAAAGAGAACCAAAGGAGCATCCACAGTAAGTGGGTCCAGGTTATGACAGAGACACTAAATAAAAACCTCTTCCATTTGGATAAGTAGGATTTCCTAGTACTAGGTATCCTGGACTCCTGCAGGACTTGTAGCATGTCCTCAGAAAAAAAGGTGTTTATGAAGAATCAAAACCCTATCACCCACAGTGTTTCTTGAAGCATGGAGAGGAGGACATGGATGAGAGATCTCTTGTCTTCTGTGATTAGATCCACCCTGTGAGGTAACCTGTGATGATTGCCCATGGCTAGATGCAGAAGTAGAGAGAACCAGCCCTGTTGCAGCCAAAAGGTAGTCACCAACAAGATTTTGGGAGCATCTTGTTGAATCTTGAACAGGACTTTTGGAATGAGAGGAAGGGGAGGGAATGCATAGAGGAACATTCCCTGCCAAAAAAATGAGAGGATGTACACCTTCCACACCAGAGGACCTGGAACTCTGGCACAACATAGAGGAAGTTGTCTGTTCAGAAGGGATGCAAAAAGATCCATTTGAGGAGTACCCCAATGGTGGATAATGCCCAGAAACACATCCCTGTGAATATCCATTCATGGGACTGAGTTAAGGACCTGCTCAGAGTGTTTGTCAAAATGTTCTGACCTGAAGGGATATAAACTGCTTGCAGAGTCACTTGATACTTGACAGCAAGATCTCATACCAGAAGTGCCAACTGGAAAAGAAGATAAGATCTCGTTCCTTCCTGTTTGTTGATATAACACATCACTGTGGTATTGTCCGTGAATACCTTCAGAGGCCCCAGAGAGAAATGAGGATGAAAGGTCTGAAGAGCCAGCAGAAGAGCTCTTATTTCTTTGAAATAGATGTGCTCCTTCTGCTGATGAGGTGACCACACCCCCCCTATACATTTAGGGAGCCAAAGGTCACTCCCCACCCCATGTCTGAAACATCTGTTAACAATTCCTGAGAGGGAAGATGGGAATGAAAAGGGATCCTTGGATTCAGAGACAACTGCTGACTCTACAAGTGAAGTTTCTGTCCGAGACAAGGAAGAAGAGGAACTACAAAGTCTAGAGGATGAGCATGTTGAATCCGCACTAACTTCAGAAACCATTGAAACTTTTTTGTGTAAAGTTTGGTCATAGGGGGCCATCAGAATGGTGGATGCCATGAAACTCAGAGCTTTCAGAAACTCCCTGGTAGTAATGAAAGCCAAAGGAAGGAGAGTGTGAAAGAAAGAAATGACAATTAAGGCCTTTGGAAGAGGCAGGGATGCAAGCACACTCACCGTCTGAAACCTGCAACCAAGAAAAACATGATCCTGAGGAGTCACAGAAGACATTTTGAAATTTATTGTGAGCCCCAGGCTCTGAAGAAGTTAAATGGCAAAATGAAGATTTTGCAGAAGGATCCCTGGAGATCATGCCTCAATCAACAGGTCATCTAAGTAAGGAAATATCTGTATCCCATGAAGCATGCAAAAAGCAATCACATGAGCTAGGCATTTGGTGAACACCCTTGTGGTAGTAGAAAGACCAAAGGGCAAAGCAGATACCTGACAATGCCAGGAAGTAACAGAGAAATGCAAGAACTTCCTGAGAAAAAGATGGATCAGAATATGGAGATAAGCATCCTTGAGATCCAGAGGCAGCATAGAAGGTCTGGGGGACCAAGAGCGGAAACAGAGTCTGAAAGGACAACATTCAAAAGGAAGGTACCTTCCGAAAAGTGTTTAGATGAGAAAGGTCTGGAATAGGTCTCCTGTTCTCCTCTTTTCTTGGCACTAGAAACAGTCTGAAATAGAACCCTTCCCCCCTTTGGGACACAGGCACCTCTTTAATTGTACCCTGAGTCAAGAGATCTTGAAGAACCTGTGGGAAAAAGGGAAGTTATTCTCGAGGAGGCTGAGGAATGTCCATAAAAGGAGGATGGGATTTCCACACCATGAAGTACTCCTTGACAAATGATAGGCAGAACCCAAGAATCCTAAGTGAGAAAGAGAAAGGCGAAGAGAAAAAGGAATGTGGCTGAGAAGAAATGGATAGTCATACAGCATCTGGTTTGTCAGGAAAGTAAGGCTTTTGAGTCCCTATGTCTGAGTGGCCTTAGCAGGCAGAGCCCATTTTACCACTCTTTTAAGGGCAAGATTGACTATGAACAAAGGCTATCTTAGTAGGGCAGTTTCTCTGAATTTTAGGCACAGGAGAGAGACAAACACATGTGTAAGCTCCTGTAATGGTTTCCTTTTATTGAAGGGACTTAAACAAACCAGCAGCTGCTTTCCCAAAAAAAAGTTTAGTATCCAGAGGAGCATCCATTAACTTAGCCTTAATATCATCAGCTGAAGGTTGAAGCCTAAGCCAAGAATACCTCCTCACATCTGAACCAAAAGCAGCAGCCCTAGAAGAGGCATCTGCCACATCATAATTGCATTTGATTTTATGTCGAATGACTTGAGAGGAAGTCCCTAGCAAGTAAAGAACAGAAATTTTATCCTCAGAGTCTGAAAAAACAGTAATAAGTTGACAGGCCTGAGAAAGAAGAGCCACCACATACCTAGACATATGGGTTTGATAATTAATAGCCCTAAAAGCCTTGTAGCAGAAGTGTAAACCTTCTTACACAGCCTTTCCATAGTTCTTCTGTCCTTGTCAGAAGGCAATAACCTGGGTGAAGGAAGCAACTGAGGTGGCTTATGAGAGGCTACTGACAGCACAGAGTGGTCAGCAGCAGGACATTGATACAAAAAGGAACAAAGCAACTGAGGTGGCTTATGAGAGGCTACTGACAGCACAGAGGGGTCAGCAGCAGGACATTGATACAAAAAGGAACAATCCAGAGGCACCCTAAAAAACCTATCAGGCATCCTGGGACCAGAGGTCGGAGACTAAGGCAAATTAGAAGCATTGGAAAAGGCATCCAACAATAGGAGGAACAGCCACAGGTGTAGGAGATTCCAACTGCAGCAACTCCTAGTACCTCTTATGGAAAGCAGAGACCTGAGCACAATCCCACTTAAAAAATTCCAACATCCTAGAAATTGCATCACCAAAGGAAATTTACTCAGAAGGAACACCTGGACTATTAGATTCCTCCTCTTCTGACCCACAGTCCAAGGAGAAGGAATTTCAGTAGAATAATAGCCAAATTTGCCACCAAGGCCAAATTCTCATCCCACCACTGTGACTCACTAAAACAATTAGGCTAGTTGGAACTCCCCCCCACCATCTCTCATTCACACAGCTAATTACAGCACACAAAATAATCTACAGACCCACAGACTGTCCTGCTCTCTCAACTCTACTTGCCAAATACCAACCCAGCAGGCAAATAAGATCTGAAAATTGTGTACTTCTAAAAGTAGAAAAGCCCACCTTACCAGCTGGTCAACTGCTCTACTCCTTCACCATCACCAGACTATAGAACCTGCTTCCTCCTTCTATAAGAAACATGGGCAGCACCACCACCTTCAAACAAATATTGAAAAATCATCTAAACCCTTCCTGTCTATGTCCCTGCTCTAGAACAACCCTTCCTGGCTATGTACCTGCTCTATAACAACCCTTCCTGGCTCTGTTCCTGCTCTATAACAACCCTTCCTGGCTCTGTACCTGCTCTATAACAACCCTTCCTGGCTATGTACCTGCTCTATAACAACCCTTCCTGGCTCTGTACCTGCTCTATAACAACCCTTCCTGGCTGTGTACCTGCTCTATAACAACCCTTCCTGGCTATGTACCTGCTCTATAACAACCCTTCCTGGCTCTGTACCTGCTCTATAACAACCCTTCCTGGCTCTGTACATGCTCTATAACAACCCTTCCTGGCTCTGTACCTGCTCTATAACAACCCTTCCTGGCTATGTACCTGCTCTATAACAACCCTTCCTGGCTCTGTTCCTGCTCTATAACAACCCTTCCTGGCTCTGTACCTGCTCTATAACAACCCTTCCTGGCTATGTACCTGCTCTATAACAACCCTTCCTGGCTCTGTACCTGCTCTATAACAACCCTTCCTGGCTCTGTACATGCTCTATAACAACCCTTCCTGGCTCTGTACCTGCTCTATAACCTAACCTCTTCCTTCTCCTTATATGATAACTAAATTCCTATGCTTTTTACTACCATTGACTGATGATACTTTCTCCATATTTATTTTTTTTTCTTTCATCACTTATTGATACTGGTACAATAATGCTGATTAATTTATCTCCATTTTTACCACTCTGAATTAATCTGTCAACCAACTAAATTCCTGCTTTTATGTATATATTCTGTATATATTACTGTAACCACAGTGTGTAACACTGTTTCTACTTCTGCAACCACTGTGTGTAACACTGTTTCTACTTCTGTAACCACTGTGTGTAACACTGTTTCTACTTCTGTAACCACTGTGTGTAACACTGTTTCTACTTCTGTAACCACTGTGTGTAACACTGTTTCTACTTCTGTAACCACTGTGTGTAACACTGTTTCTACTTCTGTAACCATTATGTGTAACACTGTTTCTACTTCTGTAACCATTATGTGTAACACTGTTTCTACTTCTGTACCAATTAATGTTTAATTTTTTTTCTGCATCTATGTTCTTGTCAGGGCTTTTCTTTTCCTTACAAACCTCCAACCTGGTTACAGGAGAGGAATCCGACACACAGTCGGGAAAGCCTCTGGGTTCGTAACAACCTCGGGAGAAAAACCTGGTAGAAGCTGGACAGTGGAAGATTCCATTTGTAACTTTTTCACATTCTTCTTCCCTAATGACTGACCCTCAGAGTGGGAGATTCCATCCATTGTATCTTTAGTGAAAAGCTTATGACGCTGGTTTTCAAGATACAAGGATAGGGGAAAAAGCCTACTATGAAGGGTTTTTGGGACAAAGGCCTGACAAACTGAGCAAGACATATGGTCATGAGACATTCCTAGGCAGAAAAGGCACCTATCGTGGCAGTCCTTAGGGGGAATCTGTCTCCCACAATGGCATTACTCTTTCTGGATGATGTGAACCCCAAAGAACACACCATAAAAAAAAACAAGAAAAACAAAACCCCAACGGGGCATGTATCTGCAACTGCTAGGAGTCAGCAAACAGTATAGGTAATCACTGGCGAATGAAATTGCATTCAACTGGTGAAAAACGGTTGTATACAAACAGACCGATGGTGAAAAGATACATTCAGACTGGAGGCAAAGTTCTGATTATGGTATGGCTGAATGTCACCATTATACCCTGTGCTACACAAGACACATTTGGGTGATGGTCAGTGTACCTTAAAGTGACAGTAGGCTTTTGTACACTGGCCAGAAGTCAGGCTTCCACAGCAAGGAATCCTATCAGTTAAGAATACTGCAACAGTGAATACAAAGACATCATTAGTGTCAGTAGGGGATTCGATGACTGTTCCTAATTTGCAACTCTCTGCAAATTTGGTCAAGTAGAGGCCCTTGATGTTGGTCTTCTCAGTCTGTATGCGCCATTGCTGCAATTTTCTACAATAATGCCCCTACCAATACTCCCCCCTTTGAATGTGAACTTCATGACCACAGGTTTTTACAGTAACTTTAAAGTCACATCCCTTTAAGTCCGTGAATGACATTGCTCTTAGTTTGCCCAAGAAAGGCCTACACATGCACCTGCTTAATCTATACATTTTACTGGCCAGGTTTCTACAACAATGCAGCATCACTGATTCAAAGTAACACACTCAACTTTGATACCGAGATTACAGTAGAGCCGTGTGAGAAGCAGGCCTTAGATCACAGTCACCATTTCTGATTCTTCACTAAAAACATATGTGTACAAGGCCAGAAAAGTGCTACAAGTTTGATAGACACCTTCAGCGCTCTCTCTCAACAATGAATACTACACCACGCCACCCTGCCAGACACTAATTCGCTAGCTGGGATGCATTCACCTGCTAGGAGTTGTGCCTGACCTACAAGTAACAAGAGAGAGTTTCAAATAAACTTTTCATACACAAGGCCCAGCTAACAATGTAATATTATTGTAAGCATGCAAAAATGACATTTGACTTTCCCAGCCATCTGGCCACAATAACAGTATACAGAAATGAGTCAGTCTGGAATTACTGCCAGTGCAGGAACCACACAGATTGGATGCTTCATTTGTAAAATTAACTAAACAGCATCAGGAGAAGTACCACGTTACAATGAACTGCAGCTGCACTGACCATAATCTGTAGTACCACTAAAGCCACAATCCATGATGGCAGGCACCACACCCTTTAGTCCTCAGTGTACAAAGACCTGAGCTTACTGTTACAGCCTTCTACTGTGTTTAGCCTTAGGTATATGGAGAAGCTGATGCATCTATCTGATCATTTAGTGCCACAAAACAAAAACAAGGTACTATCCACCAAAACATAAACCCAAACTGTAACAAGATGAGAACAGAGGTAAGAGGTGACTATACATGAAATAAGTCTAATACCTACTGTGCTAAGCAGTTCCTAACATAAATGACTTCAAAGAATTACATGCCTTCTGTCCATTCATTTCTAACACATGAACAAAATATGCACCAAAGCCATGGAGTGAGACTCCAACCAAAGCTCCATGTGACTATTACAGCAAAATCTTTTCCAGCCCTAAAATGATGGGTCCAATCTGTAATTTTTTGAAGTAGTAAATGGGTGAAAAGGCCACTGCTCCACAGATGGAGGGCAATTGGCTCAGAGGATTAAGAAGCTGTTAACGAGCTGCTTCCTTTGGTCCAGTGGTGCAAGGTTAGATTCCCTCAGCTTCCATTGCATAACTGTGTGACTGAGTAAGTCACTTAACCAGACACCACTTCCTGGATGAGTCTGAAAATGGCCCATGGAGATCAGTGCTCTACGATGGATTCAAATATAAATAGATTCCACTATCAGACAGAGCTAATGAAGGTAGGAGTGAAATCTCTGCCTGTTTAACCATCTACATTTGGACAGATCCTCCAAAAGCGTGATACCAGAATCACAGCAAAACCCAACACTGCATGCAAGACAACTGGAAATGGACTGTTTATCCAAAGGGTCCACTAACTTAGAAGAGTCAAATAAAAGAAAAAGCTAATCACAATCAGATTTGTTAATGTCTCCACTTTGAAACATTCTATAGTCAAATGCCGATTTCCACAACTTAAAACAGACTTTGTTACTCCTCCATTATGGTAATATCCAACGCAAAATGTCATACATGCACAGCATAAGCTGTCAGTACAAACTAGACAATTTGTGTAGTTTGTTTATTTCTTTCTTTTTGTCATTCCTAGCTCCCCATAATAAACTTTTCAGTGAAAACATTCACTAGACCCATCAAAACAAGTGCCATTACTTAGTAACACTTTGTAATACTAAATGACCAGTGCTATATGGTCGAACATATAACATTAACAAATGCAGGTTTTTCTGTTACTCTGAAGTGCTTTTAAATCAGACAGATCACCTAATTACAGGTTCACAGCTAGTCAATAGGCATACAATCCAAGACATCATCAGGGAGCTTACCCAAATTCCCATCTGCCCCAAACCATTGTCTGTCTAAACATCTTACTCATGGTCACACAGTAGGTAAATATAGGTTGGAGGAACCAACCCTGCCACAGGATGTATCTTATTAACAGCTCATAGCCTTAATACACTGAAATAACTAGCAAACAAAATTCTACCACTGGACCACAAATGCACTAACACAACACGAGTTCCCACTACAACCACTGTGTGCTTTGCATTTCAAATCTCCAGTTTCACAAACCGGACTGTGTCTCTGCCAGCATAAACTACTAAGTTCAGAAATATAGCAACAAAAGGCATCAGTCATAAAAAAAAGCATGATTCCTAATCAGCTCAGAAACGCTTACCTCCAACTTCATGTTTCTCCAATTAGGTATTAAGTTCCACAAATTATAACATTCAAAAATTCAAGTTAAAGAAAACATTATGTTTTTGCTCAGAAACTGAAATTCCCTTGAACAACTTTTAGTGATTTAACTCACTTACTTCCTGTGCAGCAGAAAAATATGCCCCTCACCATGCCTGTAACCTGATTAATATTCATAAGGTAAAGTTACTAGGGAGTTGAAGGAGGGTGGGGTTTGTTTAAATATTTCATGAGATGGGCTGGGCAAATGTCTTTTCCCTCAGCACTGCTAGGTTACTAGGGAAGGGAGTGTCACTGCAGGAATGTGTGCTGCATTCAATGCAGAGCACTCCAGGTCTCAGATGCATACACTTATGGTTTAGGTCAGTCTCCCCTCTGTGTTTATTACTGCAGAGTGTTAAACATTTGCTTGAGATTTTTGTTAGGTCTACACTCACTTTTCAGGTGCTTTACCATTTAAGGTAAAAGTATGACTGGATATAAGGTAGTTCCTCATATTAAAGGACCAGTATATTCAAAAGATGAAAAACATATTTTTTGTCTTTTCATGAATTACTACACTTCAAGTATTCATTTCTAATTTTATTTATTTATTTTTATCCCTGAATGCCCTCATGGGAGCAGACATCCTGATGAGATTTTGTTTCTTTAGAAAGCTAAATGTGTCCCAAAATGAATGATGAAGCACTGTAATAAATATAAACAACTGCATAAAAACAACAGTACCAGACCAAAATAAACCCAGGTCAAACTGCAAAAACAGGCCACCCTGGTGGACCCCTAGCATTAATAGGTATTACAACAGAACAAACAAAATCTGTTGTAATACTTATTAATATTAGGTATTACAACAGAGCAAACAAAAGCTGTTGTAGTTGTAGATGGCATCATCTATCCTCAGCCGGAAGACATAGGAAATCTGCTGGCTGACAAAATCAGCTCAAATTTCAACTCCCCATCTCCCCAAAAAATGCCCTCCATCACTCCACTGCCAGTTATCTTCAACATGTTTCCACTGCGCTCTTTAAAGCTAAAAATGCAGATTCTTTGGGGTCTGACAATATACTAGGTTGCCGCTTAAACAGCTTAAAGTAAGACTTATCAGGCACATTAGGATCTCTACTTAACCACAGCCTCTGGACTGGCTTTGTCCTGATAGAGTGGAGGACAGCAACAGCCATCCCTCTGCATAAAGGGGGACCATCTACTAACCTGGAAAATTACAGACCCATAAATTTGACTAGTCTTATATATAAGGCCATGGAAAGAATAATCATGGACCTGATAAATAGTGACATAGGAGACCTCCAAACAATGGGCCCGACCCAATTCAGCTTTATCAAGGGCAGGTCATGTCTACTGAATTTGGTGGATTTCTTTGAGAAATACACTAGGACCATGGATGAGAGTAAAACATTACACAGCACCTACCTTGACCTGGCCAAGGCATTTGGCACAATTCCCCACTCAGTTATTATAAATAAACTCACAAAACTGGCATAAATCCCTATGTCACCAGATGGATAGCCAATTGGCTCATAGGCAGGACACACGTGGTTAAACTGGGTGGGTCCAGATCCAACAAGAGGCCAATTACTAGTGGTGCGCCACAGGGCTCAGTGCTGGGACCAGTTACTAGTGGTGTGCCACAGGGCTCAGTACTGGGACCACTCCTATTCATAATATATTTCTCTGAAGTTAAGGCAAATATGGAAGGCCTTTGGATTGCAAAGTTTGCAGACAACTGTAAGCTGGGGGCAATCATTAAATTCCCCAGTGATGTAGATATCCTTCAGGAGGGTCTAAATCAGACAAACAATTGATGCCAGAACCATGGTCTAAAACTAAATGCAAAAAATGCATTATCATACCCTTTGGAAAGTCAAATATCCCTGCAAAATACAACATCAATAGCACTCCCCTTAGAGTAGACTCAGAGGTGAGATATCTCATTACATAGATAGACAGTAACCTGAAGTTTGACCACTATGTGTCCACAGTGGTGAGGAAATCCTTTCATGTAGCACAACTTGTAAGTAAAGGTATGGCATCCAGATCAAGGAAATTATAGCCCCACTGTACTCAGCCCTCATTAGACCAATAATCGAGTATGGTGCACCATTTGGCATGTACTTGACTAGGCACTTACAGCAGATGGAGTGACTTCAGAGGTTCCTCACAAAGAAAATACAGGGTGTAAGCAACATAAACTATGTGTACAGACTAAAAGCCCTATCCCTTTACTGTGTGTCCTACTGAAGTGACAATGCCTGACCTCCAAGGCACTCACAAATCCTGCCGCGATGCGACACATCCACAAGTCAAATAGCACGAGGGTCACCAGATCTAGGGATCTGAACTTTATCAGTGACTTAAATAAAACATACTGGAGAGACAGATATGTGTCTCCAAGATTACCCCTTCTTTGGAACAGGTTTCCTATTCACATTAAGCACAGTCCTTCCTTGGCCCTCTTCAAACACAGTTTGAATCAATGGATGGGGAATCACAAATTCAGACCTGGGTTAGTGCCTGTGTCCCTTATGGACAAGGGAAATCTGTAAGAAACTCAATGTATAGGTACAAATCCATGCCATCCTCTTGCCCCTAGGGGGTCATATATTGGGTAAAAATCAGGATTTATTGGTTAGGATTATAATGGCCCTTAAACCATTAGCCTACTAACTGCCTATGAATCTATGAATTATTCCAAAGTAAACTATACCCTATTAAGTGATCGTTTATAAAAATTCAGTGCCCCTCTTGTGTGGATTTGTTCACAGAAAACCTGTACAAGTATGTAAATGGCTGTATAAAGGCTACTATACCTACTAGAAGAAAGCTGAAAACACTCTAAAATGGTGAAATTATAACTGTAGTGGGATATTTTAGCCAAGGAAAATGTCATAGCTAAAATTAGGAAGAGCAACTCCCATAATGATAGGATATATTCCATAATGATTAAGCTAAACAAGAAATTAAGACAACTTGAGGGAGCATGGGCATGATGGTGAGCAGTTAACAGCACTCATCTTTTGCTCTGCTTCTTTTTAACATTTCTGACAGGACTTTTTCATCAATTTTCAAAACATTTTATACTATTGTTGATGGATATATAAGCTGATACCTTTTTAACAAGTATATCTAAGAAAAATCTTTTTTTGTCAATTTTTATCACTTTTCTGTCAGAGAAATATTAAGAGCTTTGTTTTTTCCAGAATGAGTTACTCAAAATCCACTTCTCAGGACACTGCTATGAAAAAAGATTTGCAATCTGTTCTCAGTAACATTCATGATTTATCTCTAAAATGGACAGAGTGGATAACAAAGTAGATGATATAAAAGGAAAATGTAAAAAAAAACAAATAGATTTGCTGAGTGACACTGTAAAACAAAAGTCTCTTCAAATCTCTATTATAGAACAAGCAGTTAATGACTGAGAATGAAAATCCTATAGAACTTGTCCTTAAACAAAACACAGTGTTTTTGGAGAAAATAGATTTGGAAAGTAGATCCAGGAAAACAACATCAGAATTTATGGTATTCCAGAAAAGGAAAAAGGAGATAATAAGAGCCAGTTTCTAAATAATTAGCTGACAAAGACTTTGAACTTACCTGAAGGCTTTTCTTTTGGTATTGAGAGACCTCACCGATCCCATTCTAACTCTTCCTTGAAGAAAAATCCTCCATCTCCAAGGTCAGTAATAGTAAGATTTTTTATCAAGTCAGGATAAAGACTTACCCTGAGATTCAGCAAGATCTGCATGGTGTGCAGGAATAGTGCAAGAGCTGCTGGAGGCAATATGGCTTCCGAGAGATCCAGGAACAAGCTCCCGGGAAGTGCACGAGCACTCCTGCACTATTCCTGCATGGACACAGCTCATGTATGCTAATTACCTCATTTGCAGATGAAAACTATGCAAATGAGGTGAATTAGCCATCCAGGAAGCAGGCAGCCATCCGTGCAGGATTAGTGTAACCTGCAGAAATGTATTTGGCTAGTAACCGAGTACATTTCTGCAAACTACAAAACGGAGCCATGACAACTCCAGATAAAGGGTGTATATAATGTGGGAGGCATGCCATTGGTCAAATATATGGCCATTGGCATGGAAAATCGTTTCAAAATAACAAAAAATTACTTTTATTTTGTTTTGGCTGATTTTGGCTGTTTAAGCGTAGGGCAGCGGCACGCAAATGGGATCAGCCCGAAAATAAAAATAAAACCTTGAACAAAGCTTTTTAGGCAAAATCACAATTTTGACATTATAATCAATGGCAGGCAGAAGACAACAAGGCCACTGAATAGTGCTTGCTAAGGGGAAGACTTGTGACTAGGCATTAGCAGTCAGTTCTATGCAAATGAGGGGAATGATACTGAATCACAGATTTCCCCTCATTGCTAGCCAGCACCCAACCGTGTAGGTGCAGGGAAAACCATGGTGCAAGCCTAAGAGTTAGCTGACATCACAGAGGGGTGTGTCAGGCATACTGTAAGCTTATCGGAGCTCTGTGGATTGGGTTTGCCCTTAGCTTAGCAGAGCTAAGGAAGGGGGTTTGTCTGAAACTACCTAGCAGTATTTACATTGCCTAAACGGGTGTGCGCGCTGCGCACCGGGTTTTAAACAAAAAAAAAAAATTAAACCAGGAAATAGCAGCTCCGTTCACATCTGAGCACTGGGTTTGCACAGCATGCCTCAGGGCTTAAACAGGAAGGCAATGGGAAGGGAAAACAGCAGTAGGAAGGTAACCAAGGAGAACTAGCATAGCTGGCAGGTGAAACGTATCAGGATCAGCCAATTACACAGGCGGCAGCCCAGTACACTACTATAAACTATGCAAACACCTTTCACTCTGGTTTTTACCACAAACTCTATACCACCGGTGTACACAGATGGAGAAATTTTACCAAACAAAACTAACAAAATGATAGGGGCTGCTGTCGCTCTCATATATCAACATGTGGAAGAGGCTGAGGGTGGTGAGGATGACAATGATGATGACCAACCCACAGTGAGGAGAAGGAGAAGAGTGTACAGACCCAGAGTAACCTACCAGGGGCTACATGAGCTGGAGATAGTGGAGCACTATAGGGTGGACAGGGACCTTCTACAGCAAATTGTTGAGCTGTGCTGGCCACGCCTCAGACACAGAACCAACAGAGAGGAACCCATCCCAGTGGATACCAAGGTATGTGTAGACTTAAGAATACTAGCCACAGGTACCTTCCAAAGGCCAACTGGGGATATCATGGGGATCTCACAGGCATCAACATCCAGGGTACTCCACCAGTTCCTGGATGCCATGTCAGCACATGCCAGTGAGCACATATATTTCCTCAATACCCGTGAGGCGTTGACCAGCAATATGCATCTCTTCCACCAAATAGCAGAATACCCTGAGGTAGTGTGTGCTATAGACTGCATGCACATACACATCAAAGCACCACCTGGTGAGTGGGGTAGAGTCTACATAAACTACAAGGGCTTCCCCTCCATCAACTGGCAGGTCATGTGCAATGCCCAGGGCATTATAATGAATGCGTGTGTTGGCAGCCCTGGAAGCTAGCACAACTACCACAACTGGCATGTGACGCAGTTGTACCAGAGATTTGCTAATGAGGACATCCCATATGGCCACCTAGTGGAAGATGTTGGTTATGCACTGGAGCCTTGGCTGATGACACCCATTAGAAATGCACACACCCAAACAAGAACTCCATAATGAGGTACACTCACAGACCAGAATCATAATAGAGTGTGTGTTTGGGATGCTCACATCATGGTTCCAGTGCCTGGACATATCTGGTGGAACCTTGCACTACTCACCAGCTACATGTACCCAAATTGTCATTGGAGTGGGAGGTTGGCGTAATGGTTAAGGTGTTTGCCTTACAAACCCAAGGTGCAGGGTTTGACTCTCACATGGAGTAAATGACTAGGCTTAAAATGGCCCACAAAGGCAGTTAGCCTAGTACTAATCTATGAACCTATGTATGTGCCATGCTACACAATATGATCCTGCGGAAACAGCTGCAGCAGGAACAGCATGGGGCAGGGCCACACAGCCCCCAGCCATTGCCAAGGCCAGCACAGGCACAGAGTGACTCAGAGGAGGAACAACCTGAGCCTGCCCCTGTAGGCAGAAGGAGGTGTGCCCAGTATGCCCAGGCCTTGGCAAAGAGGCAATGCATAGCACATACACTTACATGGTAGGAACCCAGGGAATGACACCTTTCTCTGACTCACACATACAGTAAAATGGATGCCAAACATGACACTACCTGTGCTTAACTATGTATAGGGAGTGTGCTATGTGTATCCAACATAGTCAGCCCTCCAGCACCATCCTCAGTACTGGCACAGCCACAAGGTAAGTCACTCTCACTATCAATTGTTAAATGGAGTAGTATGTTCTGCTACCTGTATCTATGGTATGGATATGAGCATGTAAGGGAATTGGGTGGCTGAATGGGATGGCAGCAGATAGTAGACACCTATATCGGTAGCATGAACTCCATAACAAATACTGGTGTCAACACAGTAGGCAGTACTAGACAAGGTGACAAAACCCACTGCAGGACATGTGGTGGGCCAAATGTGTGTCCATAGGACACACACTTGCATGTCAGTGAAGCTCACGTACCCGACAATAGTCTCAGCCAGCAGGACAGGTGTAGACAAACACAAAGAAAGGCTGTGCTAAGGCCTCTGATTGATGGCTATGGAGAACAACCCCCTCCAGACCTACACAGACAGACTACAACAGGTCAGGCAGTGGGATGTTAGTTCTGAAGGGTAAGAAGTCTGAAACTGAAATGTGCTTGTGCTCAACGTTTTCTGGAATTCATAAATTCCAATGCCTTGGATCAACTTATCCACACCCCCACCAGGGGCAGCAATATCCTAGACCTGGTAATTACTAACATGAGCAACCGGTGTTCCACATCAGAGGTCAATTCCTTGTTGGTTACATCCGACCACAAGCTAATCACCCTAGACATCCACATTCCACCCCCACCCCCCCATTAGGGAAACCACCATAAAAAATTTCACCAAAGTAAACGTCATGACACCCATGCTGACGGACAATAGAGTTACGACTGCTGAACCCTATACAAGTGCACTTTATAAGCACTTACATGAGTGTATGGATCGTGCAATCCCTAACAGAACCAAGATGCTATCCTCCAAAAAAAGGAAGCCAATCTGGTGGCCCCCTGCCATAAACAAACTCTACAGCAGAAGAAAGAAACTGTGGCAAAAAAGAGTAAAATCCCATGATTGGAGGAACTCTGTGGTCAGTCTCAGTAAGAAGCTGAGATCCCTCATAAACTCCTCCAAAGCTACTTATGAAAACAAAATCACCACTGATTCTAAAGACAACCACAAAGTATTCTATAGCTATGTCAAGAATCTCAATGGCAACACTCAGATCTGCTCTGAATTACAGCACAGTGGCACTAAATATACAGAACCAACTGATATTGCCAACATCCTGGCAGATAGGTTCATTGCTAACTTTACCCCTCTCTCACCCCCTAAAGGGCCCATCTCTATACTGGAAAAATGCAAAGTTCCTGTAATCACGGCTGCACAGGTAAAAAACACACTCTCCAAAGCCAAGAACACAGCATCTATGGGATCTGACAACATCCCAGGATGCGTTCTACATGAACTACAGAATGAACTGGCATCCCACCTAAGTACCATGTTCAATCATAGCCTCATCTCAGGTTTTGTGCCCACTGAATGGTGCACAGCAACGGTTATCCCACTCCACAAAGGGAGAGCCACCATGGATCCTGGGAAATACCGCCCCATTAGCCTGACAAGCCTGGTCTGCAAGGCTATGGAACATATCATCATGGAATTTATAAACAATGACATTGGTAATCTCCAAACTCTGGACCCTACCCAGTTTGGGTTTGTAAAAGGCAGATCATGTCTCCTAAACCTGATAGACTTCTTTGAAGTGGTCACCAAAGACGTAGTTGAGGATAAGGTGGTCCACACAGCCTATTTAGATCTCGCCAAGGCTTTTGACACCATCCCCCACTCTAGAATTATAGACAAACTCACTAAACTAGGTATAAATCCCTATGTCACAAGATGAAATCCCTATGTCACAAGATGGGTTGCCAACTGACTTACTGACAGAACCCACACTGTGAAAGTAGCAGACTCTAAATCCAACTTCAAACCAGTGACAAGTGGAGTACCACAGGGTTCAGTCCTAGGTCCTCTCCTGTTTGGCATGTACTTCTCTGAAGTACAGGCTAACACAGAAGGTCTTTGGCTAACAAAGTTCACAGATGACTGCAAAGTAGGAGCCATAAGCAAAACTCCTAATGATGTGGACATCCTGCAAAAGGGCCTCACTGAGACATATGCCTGGTGTCAAAGCCATGGCCTCAAGCTCAATGCCAAAAAGTGCATTGTCATCCCTTTTGGTAAAAACTCTGTACCCATGAACTGCCACATAGGCGGTAGTCTACTTAACACCGAAAGTGTGATAAGAGACCTTGGGATACAGGTGGACAGTAGTCTCCTTTGATAATCACATCACCACAGTAGTCAGGAAATCCTTCTACGTGACACATCTCATCACAAAAGGTTTCTCATCCAGGAAAAAGAGGTAATTGTTCCCCTCTACTCATCACTCATTAGACCCATTATAGAGTACAATGCCCCTTTTGGTATGTACCTCACAAGACATCTACAACAATGGGAAAGGCCACAGAAATACCTCACAAAGAGGATTACCAGCCTCAAACAGATACCCTACGCAGACCGTCTCAAAAAACTCCAGCTTTACTCTGTCGCATACCACCTACTCAGAGGCGATCTCTGCCTAACACACAAAGCTATGTCAAACCCGGAGCTTTTGGACCTAAACCTTGTCACCACAATAAACAGAACATGCTGGAGGGATAGATTCCTGTCCCAGAGACTTTCCATACTCTGGAACAAACTACCTATCTATATCAAACAAAGCTTCTCATTAGCACTCTTCAAGAAAAAGTTTGATGACTGGATGGGAGATAGGAAATTCACCCCGGGGATCACTTCTGTGGTCTGCTCGACAGTGGCACAGGAAAATAAAATTCTTGGGTGGCGAAAGCCAGGGTACATTTGGCTAGGCTTATATAGGCCCTAGGATCAATAGCCTAGTACCTACCTATGAACCTATGAACAGGACTCATTAAGGGGTGGGTTTTGCAAATTTCTTATATTAAGGACCTACTATATATCACAATGTCCACCTTACAAGGGCAACAAATGTCAAACAGCAGAGAGGCTGGTGTAGACAGTCCATACCCCTACATGTGACATGGATTGGTGAACAATATAGGCAACCCTTGTATTATCCGAAGAACACTCGCCACCCATGTCTCTTACACAAACACACTTGGCTAGGCAACAAGCACTATATTGGCAGTTCCCTGCATATTGCCCACAGATAGTAACCACAGTGTGATTGCAGTAGACTACAGAGGACATGACACCCTCTTCCATCTCTACAATAGGCAAATAATTGCTTACAGTGGTCCTTTGCTATGTTCCCCACTGGACGCCTGCAACAACTGTAGAGTCAGCAAATGTAACCACAAAGGAAATACCATGCCTTATACACATGCCCTGTATGCACAGATGCCACTAACACCAGTGAATACCTGTATCATGCTGTCAGTGTAGGTGCAGGCACAATCTCAGTTCCATAGCCAGTTCTCACCACAAGAGGTCAGGAATGCCACATCAGATGATAACAATCTGTCTGCACAACATGCCCCAGACACCCTAGGTACACTTCCACATGTCACAGAACATGCATGTGGGACATGTGCACAACACAGACACCATCCATGTTATGGAATATAGAACACATACATGGAAAGCATTGCACAGCACTGGCCAACCACAATAGTAACCCAGATAAGTGGATGGTGAATACAGCCAATCCAGGGACTACACCCCTGAGCCACACTGCAGACCATTGTAATGTGGCCTGATGCCAAGGTATACCCTTTGCCTCGCCTTGTACAGCCTTCTGGCACAGTCAACTACTACACACCTGTGAAGCAATGAACCCATGCATGTCAGTCGTGGCAAATCTGTGTCTGTGTGTGTGTGGAGATTAATGATTTGGAAGCCATTCACAGTCACTACACCTCCTATTACCCTACTCTAGCATGTCTTCTGATGTCAGTCACCTTGACATAACCTTTGCCCGTATATCAGTCTGATAACCTCTGTGGTGCATGTGATACTTGCGTAATACTGTAGTGTAGCAAACTAGTTATTTAGGAATTCTAATCCTGACCCTGCCAACTGTGATAATGTGTGTGAGTCCCTGAGAGAGTGTGGTTGTATCTTCCTTAACACCTGCTTTTGTGGACAGGCACATGTACTACACTTACCTTATCCATCCTTTATCACTGTTGCTGATGTCACTCACCTTCAAAGATACCTTTGGACAACTCTCTAACATATAAGCTCTGTGGCACATGCAATAACTGCATAAAAATGTAATAGCAATACATAGTCAGGCAGGGGTTTGAAACCCCGTACTGGTAAGTGTGTGACACAAACATGCTTAGCTCTTACTCTCCTACCCCCTTCCTTTCTTACTTTGTCTCTGTCTGTCTCTCTCACTCCCTCTCTGGTGGATGTGTAGAAGTACACCTGCTTTGCTTTAGGCAGCAGCTTGTGCTTTGTAAGTGATGCTCATGATCAGCTGATGGCCTGTGCACAAATTGTAGTTCTCCCACTAGCTGATTGCATGTGGAACAGCTGTGGTATCACTCCCATAGCCAATTGCATGGAAACACACTCCTATAACTAAGAACATCATGTGGCTGTTGGCCCTTTTCATTCACTGTGAGCAGGACTTCATGTCGGTGTTTGACAAACAGCATCACAGAGGGTAGTGGGATATACCTCTTACAACATACACTGTGGAGACAGGCCAACAAACAGGAGTGGGATGTTCCAGACATGAGGACAGGATGTAAGTCTTGCTCTTCTACGTTTGAAGTAATGTTGGTTTAACAAAGATTGTATGGATATGGCTGGTCTCCATGATTTAGTACCTTTCATGACAGTGTTATGTGGTTGAGGAAACTCTCACCAGTAGGGCTATCTGCAGACTGGCTAGTGTTTCGAGTCTTACATGTCTTGTGTTACTCATAGATATCCTATCTTTAGAAATGCAGTAGCATACTCTGAGGATTGCAGTCAGTACATGGTGGCAGCCATGTGAGTTACTGACTTCATATCCCTCAGAAGACATATGTCACAACAAACCCTGTTAGACCAGTAAATGTATGAGTTTATCACAGCAACATGTCAATACTGGCTCTGTTTTTGTGCCTCCAGCCACAACCCTGACAACCTTTGTACATATTACAAAAACAACAAAACAACTGCAACCAAAGAAAACTGGCAACCTTTGCTGTGAGCTACAATCCTTCATTCCATAAAGCACTTTTAATTCAAAGATTGTATTTGAACGAAAAGCGCTTTATGGAATAAAGGATTGTAGCTCACAGCAAAGGTTGCCAGTTTTCTTTGGTAACCTTTGTACATATGTCATGCAGTAAGAGGTGCATATGTTCAGTACATCATTATTTACTGACATCATACCTGATAACAAGCCAGTGAAATATCAGACTGCTAGACATATTATGTACACTAAGCCTTATATTTGAGGACATAACCTGGACATTCTGTTGTAGTGTGTACAGTAGTGAGGTCTGTGTACTTATGGTGATTGTTGACAGAGTGTGTTTTGTGAATATGTACCTTGGCCTGTCTACAGACTGTGGTAGATGTCATTGTTCTTGGTCCTGTTCTATCTGATGTTGCATACTGCTCCAGTGTATGGCACCCTATTGGCATACATGAAGAAAGTAGTTGGTAACACAAAAGCATACGAGATGGCCTCCTGCGAAAAATGTCCACAAGTTTGTTGAAAAAACAGTATCCTTCTTAAAGACAGTCCACGTATTGAACAAACAGTTGTTTATTAAAAAACAATCGCGTAAAACACTGCCAAGCATTTTTCGTTCGGAACAGTGTCCGAACTTCATCAGACACTCACTAACACTCTTGAAAACTCTGTGTTAAAAAAGGTATTAATTATGACATCATTCATAATTAATCAATTAAAAACATTTAGTGTTTGAATCAAATTAGTTAGATTTAACAAGTTAAACCAATCTGACTACTCAAAAGAACAGTCTAACCCACTCAGAGGCACAACACAACAAGTCCAAAAGGAATGTAATAATGAAACAAGCAACAGCTATATTTTAAAAATGTATATGTAAAAAACAAATCCTTTCTCTTCTGTAGACCAGACATTAAATCATCCATGGGAGAAGATCAATGGAACAGTAACTAACACATGTTTTAAAGTAAAATTAAATTAAACAAATATACTTTAAATAAACTCCACGTACTTAATAAGTTGGTCAAAAGTAGTTAAAGATGAAGGACCTTTCGTCTTATCTACCCATTAAGTACGAAATTCCTTTTCTAAAACTGAGTCCACCCCAAAGTGGGGTCATTCTCCCATATTGGGAACATTACTTCAACTATTTAAAATCTGTAACAAAAGTAAAACATGTATATTCAACAAATGGACTATGTTGCTATCAAAAAGTAAAAAACTATATTTGACTGTGTCATCATTCATTTATAATTATTCATAATTCATGTTTCCTATTGGAAAATAATAAAGTTTATAATAAATTTAATTAAGTTTACTTAATGTATTAGTATTATGTAAACGTTTAGGTAACTTCATAGAAGTCTTGTCTTTAATCCCTAAAGTGTTATCTTAATAAACTTCTGAGTTTTAATATACATGTGATTGAGCATACTTCGTTGAGCCCTGGATCTCTACAGGTCATTAACCGAAGTTGCCAACCTAGTTCTTTCTTTTCTAGTTGAAGTCTCAACAAATTTTCGTTTACTAGGTCGGTACCGTTCATCGTCACTTGGTCAATGGCCATAAAATTGAATGAATGTCCTATATTTTGTGTACAATGTCTTGCAAGGGCATTCTCATCTTTGTGTTTAGTTGCTCATACACCCTGTCTTTCAGACGTCTGTCTGTCTTCCCTACGTAGAATGAAGGGCACTGGTTGCACTGGGCTAAATAAACTACTCTTTTGCTGTTGCAATTAAAACTGTCCCCAACAAAGAAAGTCTCCTTCCTAATAGTGAAAGAATCAGTTGGCTCTATATGTGCACAGTACCTACATGTTCCACATTTGTTTGTACCTCCCTTCCCTTTAGTCATTCTTAATTTCCTTTCAAGTAACTGTTTCATATTGGTACCTCTCCTAAATGTAATAATGGGACCATAGTTAAAAATTTCCATCAAATCTTTGTCTAATGATAGACAAAACCAGTACTTTTTGACTGTTTTACAAATGTCAGTTGCTTCTGGACAAAAGGTAAATGTGAAAGCTGCTGTAAAGTGCTTGTTTCTCATTGTCGTATCATCGATAGAAACATCAAGATTACTAGCAGTCTCTACATTTCCTGCATTTGTTCCATTGTGAAACACCTGGTTGGTGTAATTAATACCTTTTTTAACACAGAGTTTTCAAGAGTGTTAGTGTGTGTCTGATGAAGTTCGGACACTGTTCCGAACGTAAAACGCTTGGTAGTGTTTTACGCGATTGTTTTTAAATAAACAACTGTTTGTTTAAACATGGACTGTCTTTAAGAAGGATACTGTTTTTTCAACAAACTTGTGGACATTTTTCGCAGGAGGCCATCTCGTATGCTTTTGTGTTACCAACTACTTTCTTCATTAGTGTGTTGTGTTGCATTTTACCGTCTGGCTATTGGCATACATGTTTGTAGGGCCAGACCGACACATGTCCCATACCACAGTCAGGCATCAGAATACACTGTGTATTGGCCCAGTATATGTAGGGTTAGTGTGTCAGTGGCACATATGTGGATGGTGTTAACTACACAGTCCATATACTGTAATATTAAATATGCTTACCATATGTGACTGTGTTCAAATTGGTTGTGGGTATGCGCTTTCACACAGGTGTCTGTTACTCCATACTGTTACATGCCTGTAGAGCCTGCTATATTTGCATGTACATGTGTATTCCCCCATAGAAAATGTAGGCTAGTGTTGTGGCAGTCTGCCTGTAGATTGCACAATGCTTTGTGACATGCCTAGCAGCTCAGTGTAGTTACCTAGTGTGATGTTATGTCCATATATTTGTCAGATGTACTGTTGCCGGGCCACCATATCTGTTGTGTATTTCTGACAAAGCAGTGGGATGCTGTACAGATGTATGTCACTAACTAGTGGGTAGTATGTGGGCTTGTGACCTCTGCTCCTCTGGTTATTATGTGTCAGCACAGACAGGACTGTGTGAATGCATAAACTGTGTGAGCTTATCTATTCCAGTATTTTCTTGATATCCCCATTTACATGGCTGTAAACATCCACTTTGTCAGGCTTGGTCCACACGTCTTGCACTAAGGGGTTCTGTGTATACCTCTGGACTGACCAGAGTGTGTTAGACTGTCCACATTTATTGGTCATATCTCTGCTGCATTCCACAGGATCATTACTGTGATTTGTGTGGTACTGCACTATGATAATCTTATGATGTCTGTCAGTAACTGATGGTGTACATGTCAATATCAGATGTGACTTCCCACACAACATTTCTGTTAAGACAACCCCTGTTACAGTAGCAGCAGTCTACATTTATACCTGCAATACTTACATGACATCCCCTTGCACTAAGAGGTTGTGACTATTGGTGCTGAGGTATGACTCCACTACATGTTATGGACATATGTTATACATATATGTATTACATGGATTCACTTTATAACTTCGAAATACTGAAATCCCGAATTTCAGTATTTCGAAACCATAAAGTCGAACGGCCTAAATCCTGAAACTACACAATCACAAAACACAAAATCACGAACAAAAACACACCATACACCAAACAACACATACATCGTCCAATCCAAACCACAACAAAACACAAACAAACACAAAAACACAAACAAATAAACCTACACTACATATAAGCAGGGGGCAAGCCCCCCTGCACCCCCTACTTATATATACCAACTCCGAGATCGCACAAACACACAAAGAAAGGAAATTCACACCCACACATTCTACAATCCCTCGCACCCACACAAACATCACACATATACAAACACCAAGACTTGCACACCCATACTTTCACCTGCCTACCCTAACCCACACATACAACTAACAAACACATTCACACACACTCAAACTCCGACACAAAACCCTAACAAAACACTTACTTACCTTAAATTACACCTAAATCCATACACAACATGAAACACCATCCAGTCACAACACCGCACGCAATGCACCGTAAAGCCATAACTGCGAATTTGAGATATTCGGATTTGCGATTATGCACTTTCGCGATTTTCAACGTTTGACTTTATAAGTTCAAGATACTGAAATTCAGGATTTCAGTATTTCAAAATTATAAAGTGAGCCTATATATATATATATATATATATATATATATATATATATATATATATATATATATTATATACACATATATGTATATATATATATATATATATATATATATATATGGTTTACTATTAAAAAGGTCGGCACTCCTTGAACGTCAGAGTAGTCGACAACGGAAGGCTGAAACTGCTAATCGCGAACTCGGTAAAACAATCTAGGAATGGGTTTCAACATGGGTCGAGGTAGGGGAGATGTTTGTAGTTAAGAATAATACGAACACCTACCTCAACCCATGTTAACACCGTTCCTAGATTGATTTTCCGACTTCGACATTCGACATTTATGACCTTCCGGTGTCGACTATACGACATTCGAAGGAGTGCCGTTCGACCCTTTAATAGTAAACCATATATATATATATATATATATATATATATATATATATATATATATATATATATATATATATATGTTTATATATATACATATATATATATATATATATATATATATATATATATATATATATAAAGTAAACAATTACAAATAAAACGAACACTTAAACGGCAGAAAAATGAAAGAAAAAGAACACTGTGACACATTTCCAACGGAACTGATTTTATTTTAGTGCTTTCATCCTTAATATCCAAGGACTTCTTCAGAAATATAAAATTAAGGGGGCGTGGCCAAGGATGAACACAGGATAGCAGCAGATTTCTTCAGCTCCACCAATTTCATTACATTGACAGGAATTAATTACTTAAAAAAATAATTTTTGAAGTAATTTTCTTTCTAAATATGTTTGTTTTATATAGTTCTTGAACTATATCTAAAAAAGAAAGGAAATCTTAATAATATTCCTGTCAGAAATTACTTTGGAAATTTTCCTGTCAGTTTATCAGTCTGAAATGAGTTCCAGTAAGACAAATTCTCAAGACTCCAGCATCAAGAAAGAACGTCAGTCTCTGATAATTATAGTCCAGCAACTTACTGCTAAGATGGATAAAATGTATACTAAAATAGACACTTTCATAGAAAAAAACTACAAAACAAATAGACTTGTTACATATGGACCTGCAACAACAGAAGATCCAGATGACAGGCATAGAAGAAGCTGTGAATGACATGGAAAATAGAATACAAGAAGAGGAAATCAACATTGAGTTTCTGCTGAAACAAAATACACATTTACAAACAAAGCTGGATGACCTGGAAAATAGATCTAGGCGCAATAACATTAGGATTTTTGGACTGCCAGAAAATATTGAAGGTAACAATATTACTTCTTTTTAACAACATGGCTCCCTAAAACTTTAGATTTACCAGAAGCACTCTCTTTTGGTATCGAAAGAGCACATAGATCTATAG
>NC_056732.1:1847967686-1847987686 GCF_019279795.1 Protopterus annectens | reverse complement strand
TGCTGATAGATTGAAGACAATCATTCCGGCATTATAGATATAGATCAGACAGGCTTCATTGTAAATAGAAATACTTTTGATAATATAAGAAGAACTTTAACATTAATAGATTTTGCAAATAGGAAAAAGAAAGATTTAACACTTATTAGTCTTGATATAAGTTCAGCATTTGATTCAGTAAGTTGGGACTATCTGTTTACCTTAATGAAGTGCACAAACTTCTCGGATGCATTTGTAAATCTAATTGAACATTTATACAAAGGAACATTGGCTTATATTAAGGTAGGAACATATGTTTCACAAAAATACCCATTCTTAAAGGTACAAAACAAGGATGTCCACTTTCTCCACTATTATTCACTTTAGTAATGGAGCCTTGGGCTAATTTGATCAGAAACAGTACTGACATAGAGGGTTTTGAAATAGATGAAAATACAACATCAAAATTCAACTTTTTGCAGATGATGTTCTAATTACATCAGAAGGATCTAATTCTTCTATACAGTCTCTATTTGATAACATGATGAATTTTAAAAGTATTTCTGGTTTAATATTCAATGAAGAAAAAACTAAAATACTACCTATATATACGAAAAAATATTCTCATTAGTGATTTTACTAAATATGTACCCAATTCAGGTCAGATAACTTATTTAGGTATAATACTATCTAAAGATATTAAATCTATTATATATAATAATTATAATACCTGTTTTCTTAATATACAAAATCTTTTTAATACCTTGAATAATATGTTTTTTACTATGGAGGAGAGACTTACAATTATTAAAATGATAATATTCCCCAAGATTTTATACTTAATACAATCAATAATACTTCCACCTACAAAAATAATTATCAAGAAACTGAACACACTAATGTTAAATTTCTTATGGGCACCTAACAGACCTAGGATTGCATTAAAGAAACATACTAATAGCTAGTCTCAAGGGGGTATTTCTTTTCCAGACTTTAATTTATATACTATCTCTTCTATTGTAAAAGTTATTACTTTATTAATAGATCAGTCATATGTCACAAAATGGAAAGATTATTGGGAGCTAATTAGTATACACTTCATGAAAATCTCCTTAACACATAAAAATATGATTATAAATAACTCCATGTTATGGTTACTAAAGGAATTTTGTACTTCACCTATTACACCTAAACATATGGTTTGTTACCCATTAAATATTATTATTAGTTATCGTAATTTTATATTCATGCACCCTAAGTATAGGGAATGGAATTTTATTGTATTTCCTATAATGTATACTCAGGGTATGCTTTTGTCATCTACTTCTGAAGGAACTCATTTAGCTATAGATAATGATCTAAAGTACTGGTATCAGTTGATATCTGATAATAAAGTTAAAATCTAGATTTCTTAAAACAAGAATTTGATCTAAGAGAAACTTGCTGGTTAGAGGTTCAGACCTTTAGACAACATCTCATTAATAAAATAGATTTAATGTCTATAACTGTTAAAAATCTATTCCAACACTGATTGATTACTTGATATTAAATTTACAACATAAAGTTTCTGATAAAGGTAAACTTTCATACATACATAAAGTTATCAGACAAGAAACTTTTTACAGTGTAGATTCATACTGGAATTATTTCACTTCTATTAATGGGGACCCACCAAATCAACAAGATAAACAATATATATTGGAATCTGCTTATAGAACTACGTCTTCCATTGTCTGGAGACTTTATACATGGAAATTTTTACATAGATCTTTTTATACAACTTTGATGATGAATAAAATAAATAATAAAGATAATCTATGTAAGAGATGTAATGTAGAAATTAATGCTGACTGGGCTCATATGTTTTATGACTGTATAAAATTGAAAGAATACTGGAAGTCAATTAATGAATTTTGCAGGCTCTTTTACAGATAATTTCATTATTTCTAAATCTCTTATATTATTCAACACACCTGTACCTCAAAGTGTTAAAAAGGTTAAGCTTCCCTTGTTATGGTCTATTCTAGCAGTGGCTAGAAAAATAATAACTAGAAATTGGATTTCAGATACACCTCCTTCGTTCAATGAATTTAAAAATGTTATGAATATAGTGTGCCATATGGAAATAAACACAATTAGGACTAGAACAAATAGAAAAACATCTTATTTTATTGTATGGGATAATTTACAAAATTTGTTAAAAAATTTTTAATTTCAATAAGCATGGTATTTTAGTTTAATTAATTGATCTGATTGTAGTGGATGTCTTTGTAAATACTTTAGTTGTTTTGTTGAATATTATAATAATACCTATTTTTAATTACTTGTATAAAATTGTTATGATATTTCAAATAAATAAATGATATTTCTCTTATATGTTAAAACAATAAACCTGTTTTGAAAAAAAAAAAAAGAAATATAAAATTAACAGAAACTCACTTTAATTTAAAGCCAAATGTAAATTAATGAATCAGAAAGACCTGCCCCTAAAGGCATTTACTGTAAAATAAGATGAAGAATACTGTAGCCAATAAAAATTGAGCCTGAGAGACACACCCTCCATTACGAAAAAACCTTCACACAGTAGTCTAGATTTACAAACGTCATGGGTAGAAACAATATACATATAGCAAATGCAACCATATACAAAAATCAATGTAGCAAAAGTGGTTAGAAAAAATGAAATACACCAGTTATTTTATATATATATATATATATATATATATATATGTATATATATATATATATATATATATATATATATATATATGGTTCTACCTGACTTCGTCGACAGCGCAGAAGACCGACATCGATCCGGAGCTCCAGAAGATCAGCGAAAGAAGACCGACGCGAATCGCGAGTGGCAGAACATCGACAATGCAGAAGACCGACACGACGGATGACAACACCAACGCCGAGGATGCCGACATGGGGAAAGGCTGTGTGAGTGACGATAGTGACGACGTTAGGTGCGAGGCAGGTAAGTGTGGAGATTGACGGTCTGTGGGGATAGGGGTGGGTTAAGTGAGTTAGGGTTAGGGAGGCTGATAGGGGTGGTTAAAGTGAGTTAGGGTTAGGGAGATAGGGGGTGGGTTAAGTGAGTTAGGGTTAAGGAAGGCGGGTTAAGTGAGTTAGGGTTAGGGAGCGGGTAGGTAAGTGCGATAGTGACGGACCTTAGGGTTAGTAAGGTTTAGTGTGGGCTTGTAAGGATTTTGGTGTGCTTGTGTTGTGTGTGTGGTTTGTGGAATGGGATGTGTTTTGTTTTAATAATTGTTATTGTGGTGTGTGCAGTGTATGGGGTTTCGTGTTTGTGTACCCCGGTTATTCGTTGTCGGTTATGTGTGGTTTCGTGTTTATGGACTGTCGAATATGTGGTGTCGGTGATGTGGTTGTCGGTGTTGTGTGGTTTCGGCTATGTCAGGTAGAACCATATATATACATACAGAGAGATCTATATATGACCATATATATGATGCAATATACAGATGTATATAAATGCATATATTTAAATATAAATGTGTATGTACATGTATATATATATATATATATATATATATCTATATATATATATCTATATATATTATCAATATATGTATATATAACCCAGCCACTGGTGATGCACAAGCCAGTGCATTTCTTTGTGCCGGTCCCAAGCCCGGATAAATGGGGAGGGTTGCGTCAGGAAGGGCATCCAACGTAAAACTTCGCCAAAACATTTCATGCAGTCACCAAGAAAAATTTTTATACTGGATCGGTCGAGGCTCGGGTTAACAATGACTGCCACCAGTACTGTTAGCCTACAGGGTGCTGGCGGAAATTGGGCTACTGTTGGCCGAAGGAGGAGAAGAAGCGTTAGACATGGCCGAAGGCAGGAGGAGAGGAGAAAGGCTAGGACTGTGATAGTGAGGGTCGGAACTTTGAATGTTGGCAGTATGACTGGTATAGGGAGAGAGCTAGCTGATATGATGGACAGAAGGAAGGTTGGTATATTGTGTGTGCAAGAGACCAGATGGAAGGGGAGTAAGGCTAGGTGTATCAGAGGTAGGTTCAAATTGTTTTATCATGGTGTGGATCGGAGGAGAAATGGCGTAGGAGTTATTCTGAAGGAACAGTATGCTGAGAGTGTTTTGGAGGTGAAAAGAATGTTGCATAGAATGATGTTTATGAAGCTAGAAATTGATGGTGTAATGATGAATGTTGTTAGTGCGTATGCTCCACAAGCTGGGTGTGCAATGGATGAGAAAGAAAAACTTTGGAGTGAATTGGATGAAGTGCTGATGACTGTACCCAAGGGTGAGAGAGTGGTGATTGGAGCAGATTTCAATGGGCATGCTGGTGAAGGGAACAGAGGGGATGAGGAAGTGATGGGTAGGTATGGTGTTAAACAAAGGAATGCAGAAGGTCAGATGGTAGTGGATTTTGCGAAAAGGATGGACATGGCTGTGGTAAATACATATTTTAACAAGAGGGAGGAGCATAGGGTGACATACAAGAGTGGAGGAAGATGCAAACAGGTGGATTATATCTTATGTAGGAGGGCCAGTTTGAAGGAGATTGGAGACTGTAAAGTGGTGACGGGAGAAAGTGTCGTTAGGCAGCCTAGGATAGTGGTTTGTAGGATGAAGCTGGTTATCAAGAAGAGGAGGAGGAGTGTGAGGGCAGCACCAAGGATCAAGTGGTGGAAATTGAAAAAGGGTAATTGTGAGGTGGAGTTTAGGGATGAGATAAGGCAGGCACTGGGTGGCAGTGAAGAGTTACCAAATAGCTGGGTAACTACAGCAGAGCTACTAAGGGAGATGGCTAGAAAGGTGCTTGGTTTCACATCTGGACAGAGGAAGAACAACAAGTAGACATGGTGGTGGAATGAGGAAGTACAGGAGAGTATACAGAGAAAGAGGTTGGCAAAGAAGAAGTGGGATTGTCAGAGAGATGAAGAAAGTAGACAGGAGTATAAGGAGATGAGGTTCATGGCAATGAGAGAGGTGGCGAAGGCTAAGGATAAGGCATATGAAGTGTTGTATGAAAGGTTGGACACTAAGGAGGGAGAAAAGGACCTGCACCGATTGGCTAGACAGAGGGACCGAGCTAGGAAAGATGTGCAGCAGGTAAAGGTGATAAAGGATAATGATGGAAACATACTCACAAGTGAGGAGAGTGTGTTAAGGAGATGGAAAGAGTACTTTGAGGGGTTGATGAATGAAGAGAATGAGAGGGAGAGAAGGTTGGATGATGTAGGGATAGTAAATCATGAAGTACAATGGATTATCAAGAAGGAAGTAAGAATAGCTATGAAGAGCATGAAGAATGGAAAGGCTGTTGGCCCAGATGACATACCTGTGGAATCATGGAGGTGTTTAGGTGAAATGGCAGTGGAGTTTTTAACCAGATTGTTTAATGAAATCTTGGAAAGTGAGAGGATGTCAGGAATGGAGAAAAAGTGTTTTAGTACCGATTTTTAAGAATAAGGGTGATGTGCAGAGCTGTAGTAACTACAGAGGGATAAAATTGATCAGTCACAGCATGAAGTTATGGGAAAGAGTAGTGGAAGCAAGGTTAAGAAGGGACATGATGATTAGTGATCCGCAGTATGGTTTCATGCCAGGAAAGAGTACTACAGATGTAATCTTTGCTCTGAGAGAGTTGATGGAGAAGTACAGAGAATGTCGGAAGGAGTTGCATTGTGTTTTTGTAGACTTAGAGAAAGCATATGACAGGGTGCCTAGAGAGGAGCTGTGGTATTGTATGAGGAAGTCAGGAGTGTCAGAAAAGTATGTAAGAGTGGTACAGGATATATATGAGGGTAGTGTGACAGCAGTGAGGTCTGCGGTGGGAGTGACGGATGCATTTAAGGTGGAGGTGGGGTTACATCAAGGAATAACTCTGAGCCCTTTCTTATTTGCAATGGTGATGGACAGGTTGACAGACAAGATCAGACAGGAGTCCCCGTGGACTATGATGTTTGCAGATGACATTGTGATCTGTAGTGAGAGTAGGGAACAGGTGGAGGAGACCCTGGAGAGATGGAGATATGCTCTAGAGAGAAGAGGAATGAAGGTCAGCAGGACTAAGACAGAATATATGTGTGTGAATGAGAGGGAGGATAGAGGAATGGTGAGGATGCAAGGAGTAGAGGTGGCGAAGGTGGAAGAGTTTAAATACTTGGGGTCAATAGTTCAGAGTAACGGTGAGTGTGGAAGAGAGGTGAAGAAGAGAGAACAGGCAGGATGGAGTGGGTGGAGAAGAGTGTCAGGAGTGATTTGTGACAGATGAGTACCTGTAAGAGTGAAAGGGAAGGTCTACAAGAGGGTAGTGAGACCAGCTATGTTATATTGGTTGGAGACAGTGGCACTGACAAAAAGGCAGGAGTTTGAGCTGGATGTGGCAGAATTAAAGATGTTAAGATTTGCACTGGGTGTGAGGGTGGACAGGATTAGGAATAAGTATATTAGAGGGTCAGCCCAGGTTGGAAGGTTTGGAGACAAAGCCAGAGATGCACGATTATGTTGGTTTGGACATGTGCTGAGGAGGGATGATGAGTATATTGGGAAAAAGATACTAAGGATGAAGCTACCAGGTAACAGGAAAAGAGGAAGGCCTAAGATAAGGTTTATGGATGTGGTGAGAGAGGACATGCAGGTGGTTGGTGTGACAGAGCAAGATGCAGAGGACAGGAAGAAATGGAAACAGGTGATCTGCTGTGGTGACCCCTAATGGGAACAGCCAAAAGAAGATGATGATGATATATATATATATATATATATATATATATATATATATATATATATATATATATATATATATATATATATATATATATATATATATATATATATATATATATCCTTGTTATGTGTAAACATGACTGTTGCATATACCTTCCCAGATGTATCACACTGTATTCATTTAGATATAACAAAATACGTGATTCAACACTAATATCACTAACAAGTAGTACACAATTGTAGAAGTCATAGCAGTTGCTCAGTACTATTCCGTATGTATACTGACAGATATATTGGAAAAAACAACGACCATCTTCACAGCTGTGATGGCTTAGTGGTTAACTGCTGTGACTATAGTGTACAGCATCCTGGGTTTAAGACCTGCAAGGGCTATTTATTTTGTTGCTGGGCAGAACAAGGGCTGTTGGATACAGAGTGGTTAACTCAGTTTTGAGCAGCTTTAAGCAGGTTTGCGTGGGTTTGTGTGACGGTAAGTGCTGCTAACATACAGTTAAACGTATAGGGACTTACACCATATAGGCTTCCCTTACTAGTGAGCAAATCTGCTTAGCAGTTACATTTAAGTAATGCTTACACCTGCTAAGCATAGCTCAGCCCTGGGAACCAGTGATCACATTCCAGTCTGATAAAATAGCAGGGTAATGACATCTTTAATAAGTGTATTTAATTCCATGTACATAACATGCGTCTATGTTCTGTCATTACAGTAGCAAGGGGTGTGAGTCTACTGTCAGGGACACCTGAGTATATATGGCTTTTACAACACTCTTTTCCATTTGAATGTGTTTCATACATGGGTAGTATCCCAGGTTATATGCTGTCACACTGGCATGTAGTGTATCATTATGTTACTACTGTTGACAGTGTATTCCCAAGTAAGAGTAGATTGCAGATTGTAGTACTGGAACCAAACAACCCTGCATGCAAAGATGGACTCCGAGTCCTCACTGTTGTGTTCTTGGTGTGTGAGCTGTGTTTCATTAAATATTTTCTATTGGATATTAATCTGACGTGGATATTAACTGTAGACAACTGTGTGTATAGGACATGTCATTGAGGGCTGCTGTCATGTAATAGTGGCATATCTATCAGTGTCAGATGTCTATCTGTCAACACAGTCATCCTACTGCATAACCAGTTGGCTAGCTGATGTCTATCTGTCCTCTGAACATGTGTGCAGATGTTAGGACTCCATCTTGGCTTCTTACAGGCAATCTATGCTTGAGTGACACTGACATGTCTGCCCAGCTGTGTTATGAATGCCACAGCTAGGAATCCACACCCTGTATGGACCACATGCCATGGATACCTCAACTACACTACTACAGTCAACAGAACATGCTTGGGTACAGGTCTCCAAGACAGACACTGACCATGTTATGTAATACATGTTGCATACATGTCAACCGGAGCACCTCACTGGCTCTCTGCAAGAGGCAACCAGATTATTGAATGTTGCATGTAACGCTCACCTTGAGGATCACCCCTGTGGTATCTGTTGATAGATGGCCTGCTGGCAAATGGCAGGTGGCATGATAACACTATATACACATCGCCTGTACTTCCCATCTCTCCATGGACAATAACCTGGTACACACCTATGAACACCTACACTGATGGACCCCAGTACTGACAAATGTGTATGTGTGCATTACTGAGAATAACAGTGTCTGTGCATTTATAGACCTGTAGTTGATAATACCCTGAGGCCCTTCACACCCACCGGACCCCCCTTGCCATAGTTAGATGTGGTGGCTGCTGTACTGGACATTACATGCACCTTGTTACACTCTTCACCCTATGGGCTACCTGGGACTTGCAGTACCAGCACAACACTATTGTACAAATGGGTTGATAGGCATGGGATATCCTCTGAGTTCTGGCAAGTGTGTGTATATGTGCAAGTATGTATATTTGTAGGATACAGCATTCGGAGGCCACATTCTCCTAATACAATACCCCTTCCACACAGTATTAAGGATAGTGATGTTACTAACCGTAGGAGAGCCATGACAATGCATCACCCTACTATCCATGTGGCATGTGCGTTAGATGCATATCCCTGTAGTGGCACTCTTGGGATAGACAAGGGGTTGTATTGCAGTCCTGGTCAATGTGTGACAGTGGGCATGTGAGAGTATTATTATGGGTTTCAGTGCGTTAAATATCCACTGTGGTGTGTGAGTGCTGGGTATACTGTCTTTACACCATGGTACCCCAGGACATGTCCCATGTTCCACTGTCACCATCAACCATAGAGGTAACTAATAACACTATCCAGCCCAGTTATGCATGTGTTGTGTACAACTTATCTGTAACAGAATGGACACACTGACCAGGTAGTTAGCACTGATAAGCCCAGGTCTCTCAGATGTGTGTATGACTGTTATGTGTTTGTCAATGTGTGTATATGACAGTATGTCACACTATGTATTTATTTTTCATAAACAACAAGTACATCCCCCATTATCATACTGTACAGGGCCTGGTGATGTTCTTTACTTAACATGTAACCTGGAACACACCTCATCCTAAAAGCTGTGTGGTGTGTGCAATTAAGGCCACACACATCAGTAGCACTGCATACCTAGGTAGGGGTTCTAGTCCCAGTGTTGCCAAGTAAGAGTGTGTGTGTGTGTGTGTATGTGAAGAGATCTACTTCTGTTTGCAGAATATACATGTCCCAGGAGGTCATCTGTCCAAGAACTGCCTGGCAAATGCTAACATTTCACAGGTATCATCCTGTGGAAATTCATTCCATCACAACTAGTAGTAGATGAAATGCCCTCTTCCCCACTGTATAGATGTACAGCGATACTAGGGTTGGTATATATATATAGCTAGGTGTGGCTCTTGTGGACACAGCCACCATCATTGCAGTTACTGTTGAGTGTATCCCCTGCTTAGCTGGCTGTAATACTATACAGTTCATGTTAACAGGTTAAGTAGTTGTCAATCCACTATTTGCGGTTCTACAGCACGTCACACCCTCCAAAGGGTAGGGCTGTGCCACCCACACCAGCAAACCTATGTTTACTGAGTTGAGGATTGCACTACATTGGGGAAGGGGACACATACTCTGCCAGTACCATTCTCAATGACATTAAACTAGCAGACTGCTTATTTCCCAATGTGTTGTTGTGCCTATTCTGACTTTGTGGAATTACATAGGCTAAAATGGGTTCCTTGCACAAGTAGATACATCTCTGTGTATTGCATCAACACCAAAGCCTCTGTGTGTGTTATACACAAACATGTGGTGTGTACCAGCCAGTACACTTACCACTGTCCACTGTAGAAGGGCTGCTGACATCAGCCACCATGCACTCATCTGTATACACCCCCAGACTTATCAGCCATGTGGCACATGCAGTAACTGTTATACAGACCTGTGACATGTGTTCACCTGTACCTAGGATATGGCACAGTCAATGTGTCACCACAGTGCCATACTCCTTGTAGGAAACAACAGCAGACCAACATCCTGCTGACACATGGACACCTACAACACAAACAGAATACATTATGGAGACCACAATCACTCAGTGTTAATAACAGCTATAATGCATCATGGCTGGACAGCTACACTTCCTGACATGTAAGCCTTAAACTTTAGTGCTGACATCATGTTACACAGCATTACATTGGTACACCATAGTACAGTCACCCTGTGCATCAGAACCATATTAGCCTGTCCCTGCATCGATGTTATGGATGATAGGGATGTGGCACAGGTATCATCATATGCACAGGGTGTGTTGTTGGTTTGCCAGAGACCTAGGCTGAGCAATACATTTGACATTGTGTGTGTGTGTGTGTGTGTGTGTGTGTGTGTGTGTGTGTGTGTGTGAGGGGGTTTAATTATTAATTGGGCTGTTGTGATGTGGTGTGTGTAGGTATGGGGTTGCCCTAACTGTGCTGGCGATGTGTGTGTGTGTGTGTGTGTGTGTGTGTGTGTGTGTGTGTGTGTGTATGCATGCACACAGTTCTGCCATGTGGCTGCCCTATAATTGGGTTTGTTAGACAGCTGCAGACTGTACCTGGCAAGGTGTGCAGTGCACTGTCTCTGGCCATGGGCATGAGAACTGTGCCTACCAATGGTTCCACGGGCACCACCAGGTACAAGCCACAATATGTTACTCTCCCCTGATGACATATGTCTGCTGGATCCAGGTCCCTCTTGGGACTGGCCAGGGACACATGCACATGGCCTGCTGTGTTGTGGTGTGGACAGTGCCCCCCCTGCAGTGCTGGGGTTGGTACTGCCACTACAGGAGTGTCTCTGACTTCTGGCAAGTCCACTTCGACCTCCAGCTGTTGTGTTGCTGGCCTACGTCCATGTGGCCATCACACTACTCCCACCATATTCTCGAGCACAGACATTCCATGGTCGAGGATTTCCACCATCTCACCCAACCATCTATCCATGACCTCTGCAAAATAACAGTGGGCACCTGCAAGATCACAGATGTTGTCAATAACAACTGAATGAGTAGCCCTCTGCAGCCTCAGACCCTGTCTGATATACTGTTCCATACATGCCTGCACCTCTATGACAACCTGAAACATGCTTCTGGTGGCACCAGATGCGGCACCTCTGCCAGGGGCATGATGACCAGCAGCCCTCCTACAAGCACCCCCTGTACATCTGCCTATGTGGTACCCTGCCATACATCCAGTTGTGGCTGCTGTGTCCAGACACATGTGCCATAGATTATAGATACCAAACTGCCCTGTCCCATGCCACCACCCGCCAACTGTCCATCAGCTATGGCCACTGGTGATGGGGTATGTATAGGCAATGTGACGGTTTGTGGGGATGGGGTGGATAACAGTGGGCTGTCAAAAGATGGCACAGCTTCAGCCCCTGACAACCCTGCCTGTGTCTCAACATAGCTATCATCATTATCAATGTCTGTATGGACACCAGCTTAACAGTACATGCACACACACACACACACACACACACACACACACACACACACACACACACACACACACACACACACACACACACACACACACACACACACACACACATGCACACACTTATAGGTGAGGTTACACAAAGATATTACACACAGACCTCTCATTACCTATCTGTCAACATGCATGACATATGGCACTCAACAACATGCAGTGCAGCTATAGACAATCCCTGTTACCAACATTATACATCTCTGTGATGCATGAGTTGTGTTAGTAGGTGATGCCCCTTCCCCTGGAACACACTGCACCTATGTACACAGTATTGATGTGCACCTGTTCAGCACCCTGGCATGTACTGTGCAACTATACCTCACAAGTGTACACACCATTGCTGAATGTGTATATGCATGTCAGTTATGTTTGCTCTGCTGCTCACAGCCCCTATGTGCTTGTCTGCCACATACCTGGGATGATATGTGGACAGATGTAATTTGTGAATGCCTGATGTCTGATTTACAGATCTTATCATCAGTGGTGCATGTATGGCCAATAAAATACAATTACACTCACAACCTTCAAACCTTACTGTGGCTATGGGGAGTGTACACACCTTTATTGATGTGGCACCATCTTCCTTGATATGCCATGGGGCCACATTACTACATATGTTAACATTACACAAACCTGATATGTGACATATGACCCATGCAATCAAATGCAGTATCAAACAAATGTGTTAGTTGTGCAGATGCTGATTGAGATGCATACAATCTGTGGGTGCATATGTGTGCACACCCTTATCATGATGGTTTGTTGCACCAACTGTTAAGTGTACTACAGCAGTCACTATTCCTGGAATGGGTATACTAGCATGGGCCATCTACATTTGCCAGTATTTGGTCACTCTGCCCTACAAATGTCCCCCAACTCTGCATAATTGCAAGGTCAACTCATGTGCATAGCCCTTGGTGGTCACACAGTGCCATCACTATTGCTGTGGAGTCACGGTTATGTCTGCCATAATTCATGACCTTGACTGTGTGCAGATACAGCCATTCTTAGTGAGCTTTGGATCTCTGCTTCAGTTCACTGTTGTGTTTCAGGATGACACCCCCCCATCCTCAGCCTTTTTGCAGATGCTTAACAACTATGGCCTACACATGTGTGTCATTTTGCAGTGTCCCAAATTCTGAACACCATGTATACTGGCCTAGTCCCTGCTAATGAATGGCAAACATACAGGTGTACACTAGCATCAGCAAGGTATAGCTGGAGATGGTGGGTCTGAGGTGGGGTGAGGTGTTGGTTGTGCAGCACATGTATCTTAATTGATACTGTCGTAGGTTTCCAACTTGGTCTTGTTACACCAGTACACATTAGAACACATGCCTTTGAGGGACTTTTGATGTTATGCATATGCTATCTATAGAAAGCCCTGGCTGATATTTCCTGTGGAACAACTGTCCCATCTGATTACCCTAACCCATGGGCCACACTTATGCAGAGTCCAGGCAATTGCCAACACAGGTACTGCACAGCCAGTACTTGCTAGACTTCCCTGCAACTCCCTCAGTGTTGTGGCATGTTACTAGGCAGCCTGCATGACCAGTTTGCAACATGTGTCGCCATCTGTCTTGGATGGCCATCTGTTTATTTTCTACATTAATCCTGTCCCATACATCCTCACCTCATACATAACTGTCTGCACTGTTTGCCATAGTATATGCAATGGTGAGGTAAGGCTACATGTCCAACTCCTGTGTGCTACCTCTTGGGTATGGGATCCATTCCATGGCTTGTAAGATGTGTGCAAATCACAGCTGCCTCTGTTGCAGGTAAATAGGCACATTTGATGGGCAAATGTCTTAGACAGCAGACCATTTCTTGGTGTGACACCGAGGACCTGTACTTGCTGGAAGGTCCATACTCATGATGAGTACATACTGTCAGTACCTCAAAAGCTGCTTCCACAATATGTTATTTGAAGTGTATGCACACATATGCTTCCAGTGTCTGTTAAGGTATGTATTCCCCATATTTGCTGTCCTAACATAAGATTCCATATTACACATTCATTGCTCATGTTAGGACCACATTACAGGTTATAAGGGTTGTGGAATTCACTATTGTGATATGCTTTTGTGTAGATCTGTTACAGTTGCCATTGTAATAGTTGTATATACACTGATGTAGCACTGTATAAGGGTGATGTTTCAGACATGTCCCTACTGTAGGCTATTTGTACCACCATTATGTTCATCTCTGTGCACACATCTTGCAATGGCAGGTTGTTAGCTATATTGCAGGACTCTTACATACCCTTCAGATACGCCACCATGGTGACCACTGTGATGCAGTGCAGTTAACAGCAACAATAAGTGAACATCTACAGCATGCATTATGGGTAGGTGTGTTAAATGTGTGCATGGAATATACCATAGCCATAACATTGCCTGTGTATTGGCAAACCTGAACAAGCACCATACTCACCCGCTACAGGCTGCTGCCCCAGAGGTATACCAGAGGGGACCTACATAGTTGTGTGAAAGATGTGATGTTAGTAACCACACCTGTGGCATTAGTACAGGGTGGGAGCAGCATTACAGTACATCAACAGTACAAACCCACAATGCTACAGATTATGCACATCTGTTTATTACTACAATGCAGCAACAGACTATATATGTTTTATCTCACATATGCATGATTAAACTACAAATGCAGAGGGATATGCAACAGTGGTCTACTGATGTGGCCTGTGGCCTTACCTACATGTTCCTCATCCATTGTGTGGATAGCACCCACCTCCACAATGTTCTCTGCAGGATCTTGTGTTTGCAGGCGGGCAGGTGCCCTGAGGCTGGTGAGGAGCTCCTCAGCATGTATCGTGGGGGCTGGATGGTATGACCCCCCCTCTGTGGCTAGCTGGTCCCGCCTAACTGCAGCACCACACCAACGGCCATGGCGGAGTAGGTCAGTGCTCATAACTGCAGTTATGCAGGCTGACATCATTTACCCTGTGGACAAGATCATTCCACAGGGTGATCCTCTCCTGCAGATCATGGGCTGTACATCCAAACAGGGTGTGGTAGTGCTGCACCAGGTGTTGAATGATCACTGCATTCTCCTGGGGGGTGTACATCGGTAATCTCTCCCATGACATGGTGCCTGAAAGACATAAAGAGGAAAAAAGGTCTGAGGACCTCATACTGCAAGGATATAACAGTTGTTAATACACATCTCTGTCTCCCCCTCCCCCACCATATCTTCAACAACAATCTGATCACACAACTCAAAGGGTATGTTTACAGCAAACCTACTGCTGGGACATATATAGTATCGTACAACAATTTGTGCAATGTGCTTGTAGTCATGTTCCATGTTGAAACACTATCATTGGTGGCCTGTTATGAACAATGTCACCTGCATGCTAGGGTTGCCACCTTTTCAAATGCCTAAAGTGGGACATTTTTGGTACAAACATCAGATTTTGCAGGGCAAAACATACCAAAGGCCAGTACAAAGGACAGAACTTCACTTTTTTTGCCTAAATGAAAGCTTATTCTTGAAGCATTTTAGTTGTTTATTCTGTTTCTTATAACATTTAGGTGTTTCATATACAGAATAACTGTTTTATGCAACTATTACATAAAATATAGGAAATATTATTGTCCTAAAATCTCAGGACATTTGCCATTTTTTCAATTTTTTTGCAGGACACAGCTGCCCAAAGAGGGACTGTCCCTCGCAAAGTGGGACAGGTGGTAACCCTACTGCATGCCATTGTAAGGGCCACTATGGTTCCATATATGCTTGTGTTCTGCTTGCTATGTGACTGCTGCAAATTCAGTATTTTGTGTTAATGGGGATATCTATGTATGCTGTTAGACATAATCTGGGAATGTGTGGACTATTACTACCCACATATATTCTATAACTGTGACACAATAGCATGTTTGGGAAGACAGTTCCCAGCAGAACCTCTACCACCTTATATATATATATATATATATATATATATATATATATATATATATGTGTGTGTATACACACACACACACACACACACACACACACATATATATATATATATATATATATATATATATATATATATATATATATATATATATATGTGTGTGTGTTTGTATATATGTAGACATATATATATATATATATATATATATATATATATATATATATATATATATATATATATGTGTGTGTGTGTGTGTGTGTGTGTGTGTGTGTGTGTGTGTGTGTGTAGATATATATTTTGAGTTTTATATATATATATATATATATATATATATACATATATATATATATATATATATGTATATATATATGTATGGTTCACTGTTAGAATGTCGAAACACGGTTGATCGAAACTGAGTTTCGGCGGACACAATTTAGCGAAAGTGCATTTTATCAAAAATGCACTTTCGCTAAATGGGAAGTGGGAAATTAAAAACCGTTAGTTGTAAATCAACGTATAATGTTGATTTACAACTAAAAAAGCTGTGACGACTGTGCCCTCGCCCAGCAATCAAGGAGCCTCATTCCTCAGCACTAACACCAGGGGGGTCGTCTCATAGAAGAGAAAAGGATAACTAATACACACAGTAAAGTACAATTTCCCTTAAGTGCACATAGAGATCGCAGTCAGTCTGGGGCTGGTTGCTCCTTTGCTCACCAGGTCCCCAATAAGACTCCCCACTGGCACAGCTATAGGGTCCAGATCTCAGCCTAGCTGGGCAAGCTAAGAACCTCCAGTACCCTCTCTGTCCAACCAGTGCTTTGTGTCCCTGCCAAGTAGCTGACACAACACACACACACTTTGAGATACATATTTATACAACTTCACAGACACTCCTGGGAAAGGCTGACACAGATTCTCCAGCTGTGCCCCTTTACCCAGACCATACAGTAATAATCCCTGCCACCACCCAGCTAATATTATCAGCTACTAAAAGGCCCTTAAAAGGGTGTCCAATTATTACTGTGCAATATTATTATCCAATTGGTAACGTGACTATACAGTCTAAGGCTTATTAGAGTGACCTATTACAATAAACTCTATAAATATGCAATGTACTCTACAGCTTATCTTTACACAAACCAGCCACAGGTAGAAGGTTTTAAAAATATTTAATAATAAATAATTAAAACACAAGACAAAAGTACTACACCACAGAGATGCCTAAGAGTACAGAGATCACACATAAACTTAAAATAATACAGTATGACAGGTCTGATTTCAAAGAAAAATACCTAATTAATCTTTACTAGCTAAAAGTTACATGTGAGCACAAGGCAGAGTGCTGATAAGTTGGATGTCCAAAGTCAAAATAATTTCCATCTCTTGTGAGAAATAGTATTTAGACATTACTAACAAACATGTCTCTAAGGACCTCCCAAATTACATTTTTTTATGACACTTAGGTTTTCCCAGTATTCATATTGCATCATCTTGACACCTGGTCTAAGTTCTCAGGCCACAAACTGCATTATTTAGCAATCTAACACTTGCTCAGAACTTACAACAATACAAGGCATTTCACATGTATATTCTAACAGAAACTAGAGCAATAAAGCACATTCCACATCTAAATTCTGGTCATAAACTTTAGCCTTAAAACAATGGGCATGAAACCTTCATCCAGCTGCACTGGGGCTGAATTCTAACACAAAAGGGTCACAACATGCTTCACTGAGCCAGTAGAGTGTAATGTTGTCACATATTTTGCAGTTCCACATTTCACAGTATTCTTTACACTCAAGAAACATGCCTGTATTTTACATTTATTTACAAATGCCAGAATTATATATCAAATTCTGTTTGACTAGGCTGGCAGCCTGAATGACAGGATATAAAAGAACTTACATTTACTTTAATATGTTTTCTCTGTTCCCGTTACACATAGTAACTACTTACAAATCTTTTCCCTTTCTTTTAAAACTACAGATACTACCCATGAGAATCATAAAACATGTTATATTAACGGCTCCATATTAACAAACACATTTATTATTTGAACATCTATATCTGTTAGACAACTGGTTACTCGGTTTATTCAGATTTGCCATTAAACTATTCTTAACTGAAATGTCATATTTTCCTGGCAAGACACTGATAGTGCCTGTATTTTCCTATGCTAAATTTCACTGGCACATTGTCCTAATATCAATTCCAATGTGACTGCATCTGTATTTTGGTGTTTAATGCAGTAATATAAATAAAAAATATATATATTACAGTAGCATTCAGTTATGGACTTCTTATGTGTACATAAATAAAATATCAGTGTTAATTAGGATAAAGAATAATTTAACAGGATAATGCAGATGATTCATGTTGTTGCTGTGAAGCTAGCAACGTATTTTCTCTTTTTCCATCAGGACCCATTGGTTCTGCAAAGGTATGTGCGAATGTTACAATAGTTTAATTGTTCCTTTCTTTCCTTCTAGCTATAAAATGAGGATGAAAAAAAATAGAATGATTTTATACATGAATGCTTATGAAGATACAATAAAACATCAATAATCCTTCAGTTGAGACTGTGGAAGGACACTATATTTTGCTGACTGGTAAAATGAAAAGTTAGTTGATCTGAGTTTCATCCATCTTGCAACTTCTATTTGTTTGTTACGTGTAAGTTTAGCCTTTTCTGCTTCTTACCTGTGAGGGCAGCCTAAACATTTGTGTTTCTTACTTTAGCTTTGTGCTTTTTATTTTTGTGTTCAGCCTAAATATTTCATAATAGCAGAAAACATCTAAGGTTTGCTCATCATCACCTCCTTTATCCACATTTTCTACATGAGGTCGGATGTCATGTCAACTGTCGCCATCTCTCTTGATGCAGTGCCACTATCCTACCTTCTTCTGCAGTTATGCCTGACTGTCTGACATAATCCATCTATGTCTTTGCTGAATGCCCTCTGTTCTGCTTGCACCCCTCCTATTTGTCCAGATTTTCTTCTTTTCTGCACGTGTCCAAACCAATGTAATCTGTTCTCTTTGACCTTTTCTTCAATGGGTGTTACTTTGTTTTCTACAAAGATGTCCTGTTTTTTTCATTTGTCTCACATCATGCATCCTACCACCCATATCAGGCACTTCATCTCCATCATCTGCCATGTCTTCAACTGCTCTGCCTTTACTGCCCGGGATTCTATAGTCTACAGTAATACTGTCACATCACTGTTTTGTTTATTTTATTTTATTTTATTTATTTATTTTACATTTGTTGACCGGGCTAGTCTAACTGGATATATGTCCATTTTCAGTAGAGGCCCGGGGAGAAAAGCTCCAAGTTTTAATACATAGTAAAAAAATAAGTCTACATAAAAGTTAAGACAGTCAAATCAGTAAACAGAAAAAAACTAAAAAAGATAAAATATATACATTTTTTTTTTTTTTACATCTTACTTTTTGTTTTTGTTACGTTTTATACAGCTTACTTTTCAGCTTCTTTGACATTCGTCTGTCACACACACTACCAGTAACTCTATGTGCCAAATGGTGGCAGCCCCTCTGGTTCTAGCTTTGACCTCCTCATTCAGACTTATAGCACCCCTGTTCCTCAACCACGCCTTAAAGATACCTGAAGCTGTTAATCTCTTCCATTATTTTTCTATCTCAATTTTCAGCTTCTTTTGATTTTCTCTTTTTGTTGCCATGTCCTATCTGTACTCTCTTTCATGTTGTATGTCTTCACTTTTACATCCCCCCTATCATTGGTTGAAGTTCTTATTCAGAGTTTGCTTGTAATGGCTCACCATCTGCATACACAAGCTTTGTTAATCTGTACCTGAACCCTGATACACACAAACTCCCAGTGGGAACCCCTCTGTGAGTCTGAACACAGTTTGTACTAGTGTCATTGGGTCTCTTCACATAGCCTGCACCAATTCTATCAATGATTACAGGACTTTCAGTCATCACAGGACTGCTCAAATCACCTTTCTTGGGACCTTGTTAATTGCTTTATCCAAGTCTAGGAATGCCAAGCTGGATTCTTTCATTATCACTAACTCCTTCTCAAGTATAGACTGTATCTGAGACAGTACAGCTTCTGTGAGGCTTTTTTCACATTTAAAGCTGCTGTTAAGTTCTCTTTCCACCTGGACTGGTAAGCAGGTTGGCATTGGAATCCCCTATGAAGAAAGTCTGATGACTGTCTTCTATGTCTTAAAACACTAATTCAAATATCAAAATAATAATAATGTTAACTGGAAAAAGCATGCAATAGCAGTCCAGAAAATAGTAATTTAAAAAAGCTTTTTTCTTCAAATAAACTATCACCTTGGCATAGTCTTCAATGTTAAAATTTCCAATAAAGGTAG